>NC_043005.1:47212183-47279683 GCF_006345805.1 Octopus sinensis | reverse complement strand
ATCTTGACTTAAAAAGGATTTGGCTAATCCTATCAGGTGGTGCTATTAAGTTAGACAATGCCTGGACCAATCTTTGGTCGAAAAATAACTAAGTTATATAAGTTATACCCACACATACACGCGCACACGCACGCACGCACACACAGCAATCTTAATTCAGTTTTCATCACAAATATTCGACGAATGAGAACGGGAAACTCTGAGTAACAGTCGTGTGATGATTTTGCAGGTTTAATGTAAAGTATATTACTCTACCATTTGTAGATTCAAGTACTACTTTTTCCACATTGTTTTACACTCACCCGTGTGTGTATGTGTGTGTGTATATGTATGTATATATATATGTGTATATTTATGTATATGTATATATCTACACATGAACATATATATCATGTATATATATATAATTATATATATATATATATATATATATATATATATATATTATATATATATATATATACATATTATATATATGTATATATATATGTATATATATATATATATATATATATAATATATATATATAATTATATATATATATATATATATATATATATATATATATATATATATATATATATATATATATATACACATATATATATGCATATATATGTACAAATACATATGTGCTACTGTATACGTGTACGTACATATTACATATTATAAACTTATAAATATATATGTGTATGTCTACGTGAAAAGCATGCGTGAGTGTATATATAAGTATATGCATATACACATATTGTGAGTTTATGTCTATATACATACAGGCATCATATATATATATATGAGACACGGATGGCAAATTATATTTGTTTATTGATGTCAAAACTCGAGTACATGTTGTGGTAACTATTGAAATGTTTTTGTTTCTCATTCCCTTTGAAATTACTCTTATCTGTGGTTTGGGTTTTAACTGCTCTTTTCATCATGTAAGGTGTCCTGTTAGGGTCACCTCTTTTGTGTACCTTATTTCCAGCAATGGCTCTGACGAAGGTGTCATTAATGTTTTTAGGTCTTTCAAATTACCTATCTATAATAACAACTGGAAACAACTGTAAGCTAAATTTGCCCTAACAAAGGAATTATATGTAACGACCATTGTTTTAACTTGTGTATTATATGTGTGTGTATGTACATATATTCATGTATGTGTGTGTGTGTATGTGAGTGTGCGTGTGTGCGTGCGTGTGTGCGTGTGAAATATAATTAGCAATAGTACGTGCTATCGATAACTTAACCGTACATAGGGATATGTTTTTATTTAATTTATATATAATTTGTCTTAAGAGTCTCTGTGTGCGTAATAATAGTTTGTTCAGTACAGGGGAAGGCGTTTTGTCATATTTCTAAATCTTCAAATTTTAAACTTTGTGGAATTTGCAGGATAATTCTCTAACATATTTCTTTTCCAAGGCCATTACTCGTTTGGTCACCAAAGTTAAGAAACACCTGAGAGCAATAGAACTTTTACAGAAAGTAGAAAATCTAACGTTAAACTTTTCAGTTATTAGATTTATATTTTTATTCATTTCATCTATCTATTTATTCATTTGTTTTATTTATTTTTGTTTAAGAATTCGAATCCTACTAATGTTGATGCTTCCCTTCCATCAACCCCTCTGTCTAGTAGCGATGCTAGATCCCAATGCTAAAACTTTGCTCTACAGCAGTTTTCAAGCTATCGCTGTTTGTAAAGCTAAGCGTCCATAATAACTTTTACATTATATTTTGTGATTATCCTACGGAAATTTCAAAGCTTTCCAGTCTTCATTACTTTATAATATAGCCTAATGGATAAAGTATTTGACTGCATGCTTGAGGGTCATGAATTCAGATATACCTCTAACATCAGTTGATACTTTTATTTTACAGTTTCTTCATACATCTTGCCGTCGGGAATTGCTATCAGATCATTTAGGAATATTACATTCAGATAGAATTAGCCAGTAGCAATCATCTCTGCCAAGTTTGCCATTGGACTCGTTTTTTTTTATTATTACATTTTGCAAGTGCTGCCTGTTAAGCAAAATCCCTTGCACACTAATTGTATCGCATATAAGTATCTGCTAGCAAATGGATATTTTCCATTAATTGAGAGGAATCTACACTACTTAGCAATGAGATAGTACCTGTTCTGGCACTGGTTTTCTGCATATCGCTAGCGGAGAGATGAGTCGCTGATATCTCTAGCGGTCGAGCGTCTATCAACCAATGAGATCAAAGAAGATCGAAATCACGTTACCCGGTGGTCTCGACGCTGGAGTTGGTAGGGAGTTATCTCCTTACTGGCAATATAAACAAACAAGCATGCATTCTGCCCCAAAAGACTACATATATGAGAGTATCTCTCATAGTAAATACCACAATTAAGTTTGTTCGAACAGAACATCCACATTTAAGTGGTAATAAATATTGCATAAGAATAAGATATTAAGGTTGATTTGACTGTTTGTAAATTTTTGCCGACACATTTTTTGTGAAGTAGAAAAAAATAAGATTCACCTTCTGTTTTGAAGTTCGATTAGATAAAGGTCTTTAGAATGATGTCTACAAATATCTGAATGTATATGTCTCAATGTGAACACCTATAGGTGCCGATACATGTGAATGTCAGAAGACTGTTGTATAAATATTGGTTTCAAATTATGGCACCATCCAGCGAGTTCGTGGTAGAAGAGGTAAGTGGATTACATTGAGCCCCAGCGTTCAGCTGGTACTTAATGCATCGACCCCGAAAGGATGAAAAGGCAAAATCAATCTCGGCGGAATTTCAACTCAGAATGTAATGACGGACGAAATGCCGCTAAGTATTAGTCCCAGCGTCTTAATGTTTCTTCTACCAGCTCACTGCCCTTTTGTTGTATAAATATTATCAAACAAATATCGGTCTCAAAGCGACGAAAATATTTTGACAAATTAAATTTAAATGTTGAAGTGAATCTAACGGTTTTTGTGTGTTTGTTAAATGGCTTATAAACACCTTCCACGCTGCAATTGTTTTCGTTCCTGCACTCGATCTCAGATCAGGTCACTTGCTATGCAATTACATCTCCGCAAAATATATAAGCATTTAGAGAATATTTAGTTATAAATATTTGTGATAGGGTTATACATAATCTAAAGAAGTGTCAAAACAATTATTTCTTACATTTTTATTGATTTTATAATGCAGTCGATGTACAATAACAGGTTCCAGGGTGTTCTACACTTGACATACTTCAGACAGTGCATATATTGGAGGTAATAAAGCTGTTCTTGTAAAGACCTTTATTTGTACAGTACCAGTTCCGTCGGTGCAAACACCCTTAGCCGATATAAAACGGCGAAAGATGTACATCAACATTATGTACACACACAATACACACATGCGTAGACACACATACACTGGTATACACACTCTCATGCGAACACAAACGCACACGAACGCAAAAGCAAGAGTATGTTTCCGATGGAGCAAAAAAGGCTCCAACTTAAATATATAAGTCAATACCAAACCAAGACACTCTTATACCACAACATAATCGAGTGTGACTTAGTAGCATGTGCGATGTTTTCGTCAATTGCTTTAGGTGACCATATAGTCACAAAGAAACATACTAACCTTTTCAGTCTTTCTGCGTTCTTTCAGTGTGTTGTGTTTTCTTCATGTGTTTGACTTCTCGATACTTAGTGTGCATCACACACACACACACACACACACACACACACCACACACACACACATATATATATATATATATGTATATATATATATATATATATATATGTATATATATATACATGTATATATATATGTATATATATATATATATATATATATATATATATATATGTATATATATATATATACATGTATATATATATGTATATATATATATACATATATATAAATGTAATATATATACACACATATGCACATATATGCATACATACATAATACATACATACATATATATATATGTGTGTGTATATATATAAATTCATATATATATATATACACACACATACACACGCATATATAGAAAGAGAGTTAAAGAAAGAGATAGATAGATGGATAGACAGACAAATAGATAGACAGATAGACAGATAGATAGATAAATAGATAGATAGATACACACACACACATATACGACGGGCATCCCAGCAGTTTGACTACTAAATTTATTTAATTTTACACTCAAGCTGTGCTAGAAGTCACTAGTCCAAACTGTCACGCAATGGAATCGAACGTGGGATTACGTGGTTGCAAAGTTAACATCCCGACCATACAGTCATTGATGCGGTAACTCTTGCGCCATCATCGATGTCAGTTGTGATTAGCCTTTACTTTTCTCATTGTACTGAGTATGTGACAAGACACCTAGACACCTGCAAGACAGCAGCTGGTCCTTTACGCTCCTGATTTTCCCCTTATAGCTTCATTCTGACTGCACAACATGATGGTTCTGACACCTATCCTACTAAAAACCATGCACGTCTGTGTGGGTGTAAGCGTGATTGCATGTGTATGGATGTGTGCATTTGTCTCTATGAACGTATCTGTGTGTCATTGTTTTTGTGCAACCGTGTATTTACATGCGTGTATTAGTATAAACGTTTATGCATTTTGTGTTAGTGTATATGATGATGTGTGACCCTAGAATATGAATCTATAGAGGTAACAGTTGATGTATAAGATTAATTATTTTATTGTTTATGATAAAGAGTGGAAGACATGAGAGAATTAAGAGAAAGCTGATTTGCAATTAGTGTTAGAGTACTGTTGATAAACATAAACTCATTTGTTGTCGTATCTTTATCGTCATTTCGGTTGTTCTTAAAACGAGCATACTCCATTTAATATAGCTAGCCAATCAATTACGAACACTTGTGGATAATTTCTCGTATTATAACCGCCGTAAAATTTGATATGTAATTATATTTTTATCACATTTCCCCTTCGCTAATATCATGGCTTTAGCTTAGTTGTGCTAAAACTCTCGTTGTATAGTTGCCTAAATATATACGAAATATTAAGCTTGCATAATTATTGTCGGTCTTCCCACTACACTGATAAAACGAACAATGTATCTTTGAAACATTTCAGCTGCTCTTTATATATAAATAATTGCCTTTATTCAACTAATGCATGTATAGATTTAATTTCCTATCACCTGGCAGCTGTAGCTACATAATTACTTACATCAGAATTGTTTTACCTGTAAACTTTCTGCTTGAGATTGCCATATTACTTTCCATACACATTATTAGTTATATTGAGAATGTTAATATTACGCAGAGAACCATTTGTGCTTTTAATATGGGTAGACCGTCGAACAAAATGTCTTGCTGTATTTATTTCATATCTTTACTTTCTAAGTTCAAATACAAGAATTCAAGCTGAATGCCTCGCCTTTACAGGGTAGGTTAAATAAAGTACCTGTCAAATACTGGGGTCGATTTAATCAACTGTTTCCTTTCCTGAAATTTAATGTTTCCTTTCATGGATTGTGCTTGCATAAGCAATTAATATTTTAACAAGGAAGTGATGGCGTAATTGACGTATCTGTTATCACGACAAATACCTTGCGGTATCTGTTTCATTGATATCGTTTTGAGTACAAATCCTAGGAAAGTTGGCTGTTTCTTTAAACCGGGGTCGATAAAATAATGTACTAAAATGTTTAATCTTCTGCCAATGCTAGAAATGTTCCGGTAAGGAAAACGACGGTGGATTAGCAGAATCGCAACAGTGTCAGACGAAATAACTTGCTCGTTTTAGATTTAGTTCTTTACGATCTGCGTTCAAATCCTAACAAAGTTTCTTTTGCCTTTAAACCTTCTGGGTCCTATAAAGATAAAATATTATGAATACTTATATAGGAGTACAGAGACCGATATAATCGATATAATGATGGCGCAAGAGTTACCGCATCAATGACTGTATGGTCGGGATGTTAACTTTGCAACCACGTAATCCCACGTTCGATTCCATTGCGTGACAGTTTGGACTAGTGACTTCTAGCACAGCTTGAGTGTAGAATTAAATAAATTTAGTAGTCAAACTGCTGGGATGCCCGTCGTATATGTGCGTGTGTGTATTTGTGTGTGTGTGTATCAATCTATCTATCTGTCTATCTATTTGTCTGTCTATCCATCTATCTATCTTTAAAATTTGGTGTTCCCTCAAAAATTTAAGAGGTGGATGGTAGTTCCATCTAACTCATTCCTGAATTCCAATCTCATCGTAGTCGAGTTTGAGTGATATGTCAATTCTCATCACTTCTTTGTTAAAATACTAATTGCTTATGCAAGCTTAATCTACGAAAGGGAACATTGAATTTCCTTTCACGATTCCAAGGTCGATAAATTCACTAAGATTAGTTGTTGCTTAGGTCTAGGTCAGCCTTGATCAAGAAAGGTTAGTACAAAGGCTAGTACAAATCGTGACCATCGCATTATTTTGTGCACGGAATCTAAAGTCACGTTATTCAATGTCTTTTTTATTGACAGTGGTGTATAATTTGAGGAAGATGTGGCTAGTATTTCTAGTAAGTCGAGAGACCCCGTATAGGATCCTTGGTTGGATAGATTCAATATCAGTAAATATACTATAAACGATTCAAACAGCCAGGATTCTCGAAACATTTAATACATCATTTTACGAATGTATGTCTTTGAACCAACGCAAAGTTCATTATTCTCAATAAGAAAAAAATTAGATTTTATTGTTATTCCAGTAATAATGTTAAATATCTAACAAAAAACAAAACGAAAAAAAAAATTAGCATTTTCTGCAAGTCACGTTGCTTTGATAAGCTTGACAACAGAAAATGGTTTTAAAATTGACATTTCTCAACAAAAGATAGATTAGTATATTCAGCTATTTTCCACTGTTGAGGGTAATGAAATTTTGAATGGATGCATCTGCTTTCTGCAGTATAGTAATCCCTCGCCATATCGTGGTTAACCTATTTCAGTTTATTATTCAATTCAATTGAATTTTTATTGGCTCAAAAAGCAAAAGCAAGGCCATGTAAGGGGACAGGGAGGGTGGTCATACAAAGAGTTCAGGCCATTTCTGGTCAGAGACTTTGAACCGAGCGGTCGTCGGCATCTTCACTATCTCGTTCGGCAGCTTATTCCACGGATCCGCAACCCGGACGGAGAAAGCCCCTCTCCTTCGATTGAGATGAAATCGTCGTAGATAGAGCTTTTCGGAGTAACCCCACAGCCCACGCTCAGGAACAGGAGTGAAGAACAGCTCTTTCGAGAGGTTACACTTTCCGCTTATGATGTTATGAGCGAGAATAAGATCACCACGGCGTCGTTGTTTTTCGAGAGAATAAAGGTCGAGCGTCTTCAGCCTTTCTTCATAAGACAAATGCTTGAGACCAAGAACCATGCGGGTAGCCAGCTTCTGGACTCTTTCGAGATGATGCATGTCTTTGAGGAGATAAGGAGAAGAGGCTTGAATCCCGTACTCCAATATGGGTCTCACCAGCGTGACATAGAGCGGTAGGAATATGGCTGATGTGAGTATTCCGAATGACCGTCGAATCAAAAACAGAACTCCGCGTGCTTTGTTGGCAGCATGGACGCATTGAGCCGAAGGCGAAAAGGAAGGATCCACCAAGATACCCAGGTCCTTTACTTGATCGGTCTTCTCCAGCAGCAGACGACCCGGCTCGAAATCAAGTTGAGTTGCAGGAGAGGAGCCAACAGGCAGATGACAGCACTTTGACACATTATTTAAGCTTACGTCTATTCCTCCCTGTTGTTGTTTTGCATTTATATTAGAAGAACTATATACAAATTATAAAAATAATTTTAAAAATTATACAGTACTGTTTCTACTTCGCAGATTTTCAAGGGATTACTGTAAAAGTGTTAACAAAATATAAAGTTATTAAATAACTGAAATTCTATAGAGAGTATAAGTACAATTAATTTTGCGCATTCGTGTTGAGTTCAAATTCGGCCGGCATAGATTTCTCTTCTTACTTCTTACAACAAACTTACACAAAGACTCCTACGATAATTATTAGTCTTTGTGTAAGATTTTGTGCCAGTATAAGGAAATATTTAAGTCAGCACCGAATAAGGAGAGCTTACTTCATCGTCATTTGAAAGAAAATAAGTAAAAATTTAAACTGGAATTCGTAAATTCCTAATGAAATTGTCTCTTTACCTCGGCTATGCTCAGCTGAATTAAATAACATTTTATCACAAACCAACATAGGGAGACACTATAGACACTCTCAAACTGCTAAAATCGCAGCGAAATCAAATTCAAAGCACACTCTGTCGATTTTCAAGTAAGAACGACACATTTAATTAATGTAGCCATAGACGTATTGTTTGTGTTGCATCCTTCTTTTCCTTCTCACTCTCTCTCTCTCTCCCTTTCTCTCATATTCATATGCACGCACACACACACACACACACACACACACACACACACACACAGACGCTCACACACATACACAAAAACATACAAATGGAATGAAGGCATTCAATACAAAATGTACAGCGTGTTTTTTAAATATATTTCTCTGATGCCTTTGCAAGTAAATTTGTTGTTGGTATTGTCAATAAGTAATGTCTTTTTAGAAATGTCTTATGGTCCAATAAACTTTTGCCAAATTCATAAAACGAGAAGAAACCAGGTGAGACCTGGAGCTACATAGAATGGCATATTTCGAAGTTAAGAAATTAAATCCATCATGGTCAACGAGTTTTATCTTAACTGGAGTAATCTGGAAAATATTACGACTTGGTAACTGCAACTTGCTGCTAGAGACGTAAAGATAATAGCGAGGAATTAAGGAGAACTTTTACAAGGTTTTTTTGTATAAGTGAAGTGTGGAGTTGACAGTAAAACAAGCAGCGAATGCTGTGTTTTATCTGCAGGAGTACACTTCTCGTAACCATCTTGATTTTCAAGCAATAGTGGGTATAAATATTCTAAAAGGTCCGTAAGACAAAACACCACCGTTGGCAATAGAGCAGACAGCATCCTGCAACTTATATGGTGAGAAAGCCCATAGGCCGTGAAATACGGAGAACTAGATAAATTTGCTATGTTTGTAATTTTACTATATAATTTTACATGTATTATATTGTACATTGATAGACAAAGCGACGAGCTGGCAGAATCGTTAGCACACAGGGGCAAAATGCTTAGCAGTATTTCGCCTATCTTTAGATTAAGTACCAGATGAATACTGGAATCGAAATAATCAACTATTCCTCTTTACACGAAATTGCTGGCCTTGTGCCAAAATTTGAAACTTATATTCTATATTGACACTGTATGGACCGAGATGCCCACCAACAGACGACAGACGATATATATTAGATAAAGCGTTAAACACTTAAAACTCCAGTTGTCTGTAGCTACAGTATTCGTTGAGTGTATATACAAATCGGCTGCTTATCTCCTTGGGCTTAGTCAAATGATGTAGACATCTCCAAGGTTCGGAAATCGATGAAGGCTGTTCATTTTTTTTAATCTGAAGATTTTCCATGTTTGCATTTCTACTATATATATTTATATAATATGTTTTCCAGACGGCTGCTTTTTCTCTTACTGGATGAGGAAACGCCTCCTATATGGCGATGAAGAGATATAGAAATGAATGATATCTATCGCCGGTTATGCAAGCAGTAATTTTTGCCAGAACACCTACAGCTCAGCTTCAAAGGGAACGAATTGGGGTTCTGGAGAATGTAATGTTCGATTGCATACAAACATACTTTGGAGGATGACATTGATCTTTTGATTAAGTCTTAGTTGATAAGTCCATTTCATAGTGAGGGGAATCAATGTAAGGTTTTCGAATCTTTGACTAGCTTATAGCTGATCTGAAACTCCAGATAGCAGGAAGACATTTTATGGTTCACTTTGAATAACACAGTCATCAGACTGTGGTGATGGAGCCATTGGCAGCGATGACTGGACAATGGCTAGGTAAGGATTTGGTTATGAGGTGAAAAGGTAATCAAAATGTATTTGGAATGACAGTGTTTCGTTTTGAGATGCAGGTTTTTAATGACACAAACTAACATAGGTATTTCAAGGTGACAAAGGATTCGGTTTCTGTCCTAGCAGTGTCGTTAGGAAAGCATTAAGCAGTCAGGAATAGTTGTGTATACTGAAGCCACTGAAGATTGTGACTTCAATTTTATGTAGGTTAGATGACCTCAATGCAGAGTTAGAGATAGTTGAAAAGCTGCCAGTGGCCGGAAGAATTTGAATAATGTCAAAGAGAATGATGGATTTGGAAGCAGAAGCAGAAGGAAAAGAGAGTTTGAAGGCAGTTGTGATACTGAAGTTTGTATGAGAGATGAGCGTTAGAAAGTGTTCCTTTTACAAAGTTGGTGACATGACCAATGTGAAGAATCTGGATTAATTACGCACCACACACTCACTTCCCCAATACCCATCTCTATGTACATGCAAAGACCACCCGCCCTCCTTTCTTCCTAACTCCCCTATACTACTACTATCCCACCTGACTTCTAACCTCTTTTTTCCCTATTTTTCCAAACACCTTTTCATATTTTATTTTCATTTTTGCTACCGACCCTTCTCATTCTTATATTTTTCTGATGACGGATCAGCGTCCAAAACCTGAAAAATTTCCCTTGTTTTTCCGCGTTAAACTAACATAAAATTTGTTAGAACTTATCTCAGTGTTATCATCATTCTCTACACAACGCTTTTTATGAAATTTAATCTAGACAGTAGAAACGGATTAGAAATAGAGAATTGTAACTGACGAGAGACACGGAACTGCTGTGGGTTCTTCTTATTCTAGTGTCTAATTTATACAGTACATACTTTTCATAAATCTGTAATGTTCGTGTTGATGCTAAAGGTTTTTCATAACTTATACTTAAAAGGAACATACTGAACAAATTGTAAACGACTTGGTTACACATTAAATGATCATGCATACGACATTTGTCCTGTACATCTGGAAAATAACAGTCTATATATTCGTAAACAACTGTTATTATACACGTTACTTCTGAAGCAAGAAGTAGCAGAAGAATAAATAATATATATGTATAACACGCTCTACTGTTGCTTCTCTCTCGAACGAACTTCAGTATAACACTTGCCTTCAAAATCTCATTTCCTTCTGCTTCTGCTGCGAAACCTATCTTCTTTGACTTTATTCAAATTTTTTACGTCATGTGATTTGTAGTCTGCTGGTTTCCAGACATAAAGCTCGAATTTCAAATGAGTACATCAACAAGGACTACAGTGATTAACATTTAATTCAGAATCAGATATAACGGATGGGATATCAAGGTGATAGAAGGTGAAATTGCCAACAAGTGCGATCCGTTTTAATTCATTCATTGTCAATTTTATTTTTAAAGTTTATTTAAGTTGTAATAACCACACCAAATGGTAAATTTTAAACCAGGAACTAAGTACTACGTAAAACTTTTTGCACAGCAAAGAATGCAGACATTCTTTAAAAAAGATATAAAATGAAGTTATGAACAAAGGATAATGAATGCTGAAAACGATAGCCTAAAGTATAATCTAGTTAGCAATGTGTGTGCGTGTGTGCGTGCGTGTGCGCTTGTGTGCGTGTGTGTGTGAGTGTTGCTTTGTCTGCATGTGTGCATATATGTCTGTATATATATTTATACTGTATTGCATAACATATATATGTATGTATATACGCAGGTAAATATATGTATACACATACACACACACGCATATCTATGTATACACACAGACATGTACATACATACACACATACATATGTCTGTATATATATTTATACTGTATTACATAACATATATATGTATATATATACGCAGGTAAATATATGTATACACACACACGCGCGCACATATCTATGTATACACACAGACATGTACATACATACACACATACATACATTCATGCGCAGCCGACTGTCTGTGTGGGTGTGTAAGGAATATTTCTTCTATGAATATCGCTAGACTGTTAGATTGGCATTATATAAATCAAATGTATCTATCTATTCAAGTGACTAAGTCGATAACCATTATATTTAAGCAGGTGCTCTTAGATTTCACTGCGAACACTTTTACGGATGATGTGACAACTTGCAAACGAAAGATAAAAGACGAAAATGAAAATATAGAAAAAAAAAATGTATCTCTTTAATTCAAAACTATTTAACTTTTATGAAAATGGCTTACTCGTTTTATTATCATATATGGATGATATAGAAAAGATAAACAAAAAAGAAAGAAAAGGCAGTCTATTCTATTTATGAGTCTGATGTCGCTTAAATTCCGTAACAGAAAATCACAATCTTTATGGCGAAAACATTATGTAATTTTCGAAGTAATTATTTCTGTTTTCTCTGTTTTCTAACTTTCAAAACTATATATTATTTACATCATGACGTATTTTAAAAGATGAGCCAAGAAACCAACTGGCAAAGAAGCATGTTGAACGAGACGTATTGGCGAACAGTCTGAAAGAACAGTAGCTATAAGTATGCATTATGCATACACACACACACACTACACTTACACTTACACACACACCTACACTTACACACACACACACACACACACACACACACACAACACACACACACACACACACACCACACACACACACACACACACACACACACACACACACACACACGCACATACACTTACAAACAAACATGCATAGAGGTTGAGAAGCTATAAATCTGTTTGGTATTCAGCCATATATTTGCTAACCAGTTTAGGAGAAAGGTGTCGTAATTACATATCACGTTCTAACGTAGGTGTCACTATCTTCTACCATTAATCCATCAATACATCACTTCGTGTCACTTCTTGGCTACTTTTTCTTATTTTCTTCTCACCTGCTGACTTTCTCTTCAATTTTTGCATGGTTCACACTATTTCTTTCTTCGGTTTCCTTCATTCATTTATATACTTTCTTTCATGCCAAACACTTTCTCGGGCGCCGCTTCTTTTTGTTTTATTAATAATGCGCTTCCTTTTCCTCTTAGAACATAAATATCCTCGTAACCACACTTATATAGACAAAAAGTTTTCTTATTTTTTCTCTTCCCTCTCTCTTTTTTTTTTCTTTAATACATCCCCGCTATTTATTAACCACGATTCCTCGTCATTTTATAGTTTTCGTCGACAGTTTTTTTCTTCTTGTTCATTCTTCTCTCTGCATGTGGTATATGAACTGCTATTGCCTGCTGTCATAATCGAACGACCAAGATAAATAGGAATGTCATGTTTAGAAACAATCTTTTCCATTTTCTATCAGCTGAGCGGTATTCATTGATGTCAGCCAGCAGTCATCTCTCATCGTTCGTGCTGCAGTTGTCTACAAACACACTTGTCTATTTCCGAATGCTTACAATCGTATCGCTGCTGATATCAGTAACCAAACACCGAGTTTAAAGTATGCATCTGAGAAAGAAATACTGCCGTCTACTATTCATGTACACGTACATAAATACACCCACACGTGCGCGTACACGCACGCATACAGACAGTCACACACACAAACACAGTCACACGTTGTTGCTTTGCAAAGTTAGACGGAAGCCCATCGCAAGTTTTATAGGATTACATCGCCAAAGCTATCTCTCAAGGGCAAATAAGAGAGAATTATATCGATAAAACCAATTTAATGCCTGCTAGATGAATATGCGTCAGTGGCCACTTACGTTTTGGATAAGATCACCAAGTTCATGAACCAGTATTTCATTTTTCATCGCCAAATAGAAACGGAGAAGAAATTGTTAGAATGTATCTTAAAGAAGAGATGAAATAAAAAAAAATCATAGACAGAAAATAAAACGAAAGCTTTTATTTTAATGCCTGGGATATATTAGTTTTTGGTAGAAATAAATGTAAAAATGGAATCAGGATAAGTGATAAATGATAAAGTAAAAGTAAGAAAGTAAAAAGAAGGCCAGGAAAACGAAAAACAACAAATGAGAAATGTGATGTTTGCTACAAAGGTCGAATAATAAAAGGCGAAAAAAACAAACAAAAACAATTCGAATGAGTTGCCGGACATTAGCTGGACATCAGAGATAAACTATCCATCAGACGAGTTGTAAACTTCAATAGTGAGAAGCATGTGCTGTTCCCAGCATAGAATACTCGGCAGTAAAAATGTATTTCATTTTCAGGAAGGAAAAAAAAAGTAGTTTAGAGGTAGGGACAGAATGAAGATAAAATCAGTCGGTTTGCTGTGTAGCGAAGAAGACAATTAGTTAACTTTATTGGTTACATGGGAATGAATGTCTTCGATTGACGTTCGCAACCTTATCTTGGTCTCCCAAGAAAGGAAAGCATACTTTTAGGAGATCATAATATAAAAGAAAAGTATTGACGTAAAACTTTTATTAACCGATCTATTTGAGGAGGCAAAAACAGTCGTATCCAGAAGTAATCCGCCATTTCCAACAAATGATATTAGCCACAGAGGAAATTCACATGAAATTTTTGCTGTTAATGTAATCGCAGTTTATATCACCATCATCAATATTACCACCATCACCATCATCACCAGCATCGCCATCATTATTATTGTCATCAGCCGCAGCAGCAGCATTCTAACCTTAATGTGATGGATACTTTTTAATAGGAGGCTCAAAAATAAAAGTCCTTGAAAAATGCGTCAATGGGACTTAGTTCTTCAATCAGAGGCATTGTTTACAGTTGAATTCAGCTATCTGTTGTTAATGGTACTGGGATTCCAGCTTGCATTTCTCATCAATTCTTTGAGTCTCATTCCCATACCAAGTTATACATGTATATTACAACTGCTATCTAAAATCAATAAAGGACTCGGTTTAAAGAAATGAGGTTTTTGATCAAGAACATGAGATTTTTTGTAGTATTGAACAATACCAATTTAATTTACTCCCAAAACACTGATTAACTTTTCCTTTTTACCGTTATAAATTTATAATCGGAAAAGCGAATTTAACCGCTGCTTCACAGTCAACACTGTTACATAAAATATTTAAATAAATAAAATATTAATTATAAGCTTATTTATAATATCTGTAAATAAGCCCGGAGACTGTTAGTAAAGTAGTAACAAGCCAGAAATCACAATAACATGGGAGGAGAAGAAAGCCGAAAATAACACACTACATCATTCCTTACTACAGTTGACTACTGCGATTTTCCAGCAAGATCGATGCACTATTTAGCACAAAAGATTAATTTGAAACCCGAGTAACCAAAAAACCTCGCCAAGGAGATACCGAGGGGAGAAGGCAGTTCTAAGTGGTTGTATTTGAGAGATAACCCATCTGCCAGAGAAGAGATCTCTCCTCCAGAGAAGAGATCTCTCCTCCAGAGAAGAGACTTTTGTGTCGGCGAAGAGACCTACCTGGTCCATTCAGGTGAAGCGAACATGTTAAGTGGCGAAATGCCTGTGGCCCTAAAATACCTGCTTATCATACAGAAGGGTTTCCAACACCTTCAATAGATTTAGTCATCATTAAGCGAAGAATCTGCAACATCATTTGTAGCTCCAGTAGGTTTTTGTATGTGGAAGAACATATCTGATACTTATTTCAAGCATTTCTCAAATCATAATTTATATTTCTTATACGACAATAACTGAATTTCAAAACTATGAGACTCAGAGATGTTCATGCTTTTTTAAATACGATTGATAATGAGAAGAAAGTAAATTGGTTACACTTCAGAATCGAAAAAGAATGGATTGTAAACCTAGTTTTCTTTGTGATTACTGTTCACTATACCTTTGTGACCCCAGGTACACTTTTAATTCAAATTATTAAGCCTCTATATATTCATTGTGACCTGCTAGAAAAAGCGACCAAATATTTCTGAATCCACACTCTACCATCTGAAATAGAATACAAAGGACGCTGTAGTTCATGTCACACAAGAGGAAGAGATGATCACGGCCGAGAAGCTTTTGATTGTCAGTTTGCTCAGTCATAGCTGACCTGGAGCTAAATAACAACAGTAAACTTCATTATAAAGACAGTTGTGGCATTCATACTTTTCTCAGTTATGAATGTGTGAACAATAGTTAGCGTGAAAGGAATTCAACCGGCAATTGAAACACACTTGCACTTTAGTCTATGACGTTCGTCACTTTAGTTATATAGTTATACAACATGTAACATTTTTTTCCCATGTAAATCTTTAAAATATTTAAAGGAACTCGTTAATATGCGTTGCGACTTATAGTGAGAAATATTGCCAGTGGCCACGATAAAGGCTAAATACACAAAAAGAATATTATATTGTAATATTATATGCATGTGTGTGGAAATTGTACGGATAATAGAGAACAAGCCTAGAGGCATTAAGATATCTAGTTTTGATTCTCGCTTTTTACTGATAATAAGAGTTTATTAATTCATCAGTGTTAGAGTCGATAAAGTAAATATTAGCAAAAACAGAAGAATGACTCAAAAGACGATATCCCTTTTCAAACGAAACTTGACCTCATAGCAAGTCCAAAGCTGTAATTGCACAGGGATATATTGTAGTTGTTGTTGTTTAACAGCAAGTCAGTTCTGATGAGTACATTTACGATCAAAAGTATTACCATTTTGACTATTCTTTTTTCTTTTCTTTTCTTTCTGTTTCAGCCATATCATATCTAGGAATACATCATCAACTGTTCGTTTAATTTCTCAAGATAGAGTAGCTTCAGGAAAATTTTTGTTCCTGCTATTCTTAGCAGATCAAGCGAGCTGGTAGAAGCCTCTGGCAGCATTATTGGGTGCAGTTAAACATTGTTCCATTCCGAGCTTGGGAACTTTCATTTCGTCTACACCGTTATGCTGCTAGAAATGGATTGAGTTACGAGTCCCGCTTTCCTCTTCTATAATAATTCCAGGATCAATTTTTTAATAATGAATAGCCATTGATTTCTATGATGAGTACTGTGAAATAAAACTATATTCTTCAGCAACTCAAGTTCAAGACACAGTGTTTCATATTTTCACTTTACATAAATGAATATAGACCTTTCGAAAATCATGAAAAATACAGAATCAGATTTCACTCAATCATATACAGAAAAAATAATACTGCTACTTGGGCAGTGAGTGCCATAAATTTAAGTTTAATATAAGACTAGTTTATGCAACCTCATCTCGATTGCTACTTGGAACCTTATACTTTATATTACTGATGTCATTAGGTGATTTAGATTAGGATAAAACTGACTTTGAGTAGGGCAATGGAAACTTAAGCTATGATAATGTCAGCCTTATTACTAGGGCTAGTTTTATCGAGCACCATGGCGTTTAAAAAATCTGAATTCAAAAGAACGAGATTAAATATTGTAGGGCACGTGACCCTTACCGTTGCTGTTACCTTACTGATATAAAAATTGTATATAGAGCTAAAAAGCATTTAATATTTGTTCTTTATTCTGTGTCTGACCAAGGTTTGCTAAAAGCATTTACTTTCAGTTCTTTGTTTAATGTTTGAAAAGGTTTGGCGCGAAAACTGCTATGGGATCATTATACATCGCATTAAATATGGAAATGTATAATGGGGAAAGATTTTACAGGAGTGATGCACGTACTTATATAAACTAACAACAAACGTAGAGGCTGGTTCCTTTTTTGTTTTCGACCGTTTAGGAAAGCACGACGAAGAAAAAGTTTCATAGGAAATTGAAAATTAATATATATACATCCTATAAACAAACACAGGTCATATGATAGCTAACAATAAATATACCATTCTGTGAACTACAACAATATTACAACAGTTTGTATCAAGGAAGTTAAGAGACACATATTGGCATTAATAAAGTTGGATGGAGGGGGACACTGGTGCATTGATGTGACATTAAGAAGCTTGTTGGAAGACTAAACTTTGGAAGAATCATAAAAGAATGGCAAGTTTTGTTTAATGCTTTCGATGAAGGCACTAATAAAACCTGCAGGTGTTGAATGTGCAACTAATTATTATCAGCTATTAAAACTTAAGTAGAATATATTTCTCTATCAATGTAGTAAGTTTCATGTCTAATTGCTCAGTAAAAGCAATTTAGACATAGAAATAAATCTCTTTTGTTTAATCTTTGTTTAAATATTTGTCATAAATGGATACTACTGACAAAAACGTGACACCTAATTTGATAAGAAATATAAACTAAAGTGCGGTAGGACAGAGACTAAAAGATTAAATTGTTGTCAACACCACCTACTGAGTAATTATTATAGCCTCACTACACTACAGGGAAGGCAATCGTGTTCTTACTATAGAGACATAGTTATTTATACCGCCTGTTACGAAATTACATTTGGTTGATTGTGAGATGGTGATCATAGAACAATATAAAAGTAAATTAAATACCTTCAGAACCCCCAGAGCCTCATCAAAACTAGTGTTTGACTTTAATTTTATAGCATAAAGCGGAAGAGTCGTACATTTCTCCCTGCTCTTAGTTAGGGTACTAGTCTGCTAGAATTAAATTTCCCAGTTGATCAAGAATGAATATTTTCCGTATAGATAACATGCAAGAAATATATTGCGCAAATACAAATTAAAACCTGCAATTAAGTTGAATATAAGACATTCAAGAAAAACCTCGTTGCATATAGACCATATACTGGAAAACTCATATACTGGAAAACAGATTTGTCTATATACTTTTTCAACGAAAACTTAATGACCTCAAAGTCAAGCGAAGTGAATACGAGATATTCATACAAACACAAACACACATAAACCATAAAAAGGTCAGGAGGTATGAGAGGTGAATGTATTTATTTAAACACTTGTCATCCATAGGATTACAACCGTATCACTGTCTACTTCATGTAATGATAAGTTCAGTGTATATTCAGTGTATTATTACACGAAGAAGGCTGCGAAAAAGGCGGAGTCATAAGGATTACAAATGGTTAAATAAATATATTCACCTCTTATACCTCTAAACATTTTAGGGATTACGTACTTTCAATGAAATAATTTCATCAATCGGATCTCCTGGATTTCAGTTGCATGGAACTCTGCATTATATTCCTCAGTATTGGATTACTATATGGTCTGTTAGCCAAGTACGCGAGAGGAGCTTCTTGTGACAACCACACGATTCTATGAATCCATATATTACGCAATAAATTTATATTTTTATACACATATACGCGCCTAGGCATGTATATAGGTATATATATATATATATATAAAATGAACCACCAAAGAAAAGTCGCTCACATACTAAATAGAAATCGGTTTATTAACAGACTGCCATAGCATTGATAGAAGAGTGCTAATTAAGAAACCGTTCTTTCCTAATGATAAAACGTCATTTCCTGAAACATGTTTGACGTCACATGGTATCACGTGATGACAGAGTGTCCTGGATCCAAAGAAATGAACTCAATTTCTCGTGTGACCACTGTTAGCGTTGATTTCCGCCAGACATCTTCTGTACATTGAATACACCAATCGATTGATGAAGGTCATGGGGATAACAGCCCACACTGTTAAATCTTGCAATGAGTTGCGCTGAAGTTGTCGGCCTTGGTCGGATGTCATTTAACCTTCTTTGGATTTCGTCCCACATGTGCTCAATGGGGTTCAAGTCTGACTTAGAGCAGGCCATGGCAGTGTCTGGATGTTGTACTGTTGGAGGAAGTTTGTTGTAAACCTGGCAGTATGGGCACGGGCGTTGTCGTGTAGAAACACGCGATTTTGATGACAGGCAAAGTATGGCACAGTGTATGGCCTCAACACTTGGTCAATGTAGCGAGCAGCGGTTACTACATTGCCCCGACCCTGGCCGGTGTTTTGGAAGACCACCGATCCAGATTCTGGTTGAGTGCAATCTCACCTCATACCATGGTGATCTGTCCTCCCCATGAGTCCCTCTAACCTACACAGCCATTGGCATGACGTTCACCCCTACTTCTCCAAACCCAGGCTCTGCCATCTGCCACAGAAATGCAATATCGACTTTCGTCACAGAAGACTACAGTCTCCACTTCTGATGCCGCCATTTCTGACGTTTTTGAGTCCACTGCAGACGTGCCCGTCGATGTCGATTCGTGAGGATGGGCCTCTAGCCTGACATCGACAAGATGAATTAAAAGATCTCAGACAAGATAGATTGAAAAATCTCTGTGGTGAGTCCCTATGATCTGCCTAGCTGTTTCTGTTGCCCTCTGGAATCGGTCCTGCAAGCACTGTCGCTGAAGATGGCAATCTTGACGTGCCGTTGTAACCCTCAGTCGGCCTCTGCGTAGACGATAATCGGTTCAGTTCGTGGCATTGTATCGTTCCCTCAGCCGCTCAATTGTCCGAGTACTTCAGTTCAAGTCATTAGCAATGACCCATGGACGTTGATCGGCATGGAGACGTCCGTTGGCTTGTTCCCTCTGATTTCGTGTAAGTATTGGCATGCTTGTTGCTTTCGAGAAACGAATGACAGGCTGGTTTATATCCGATGAGTCAACATTTTGCACGTGCATCATGCTTTTCATAAAGATGCATTGGCGAGCATTACCAAGTTCACGAAAAGTGAGCTAGTTCGAACCTTACATGCAATCCTTGTGTTTTCAAAAAAGAGTGGTGTTATGAGTCAGTGACATCTTCCTGATGTCAAATTACCTAAAAATGTGATAAAATCCATATAAACTCAATATCGTGCGTGAAACAAATAATCTTTTACAGTGCGACGCTTCTTTTGTAGTTCAGTATATATATATATATATAATAAATATTAGGGAATAAATCCAAACTTACAGGGAAAAATCAGATTTAGGATTGAATCCAATTTTATAGTAAACCTCGCCAAGATAAATATTTAAACCACCTGATGAATGACTGTAACTTGAAAATTTAAAGAAATTAACAGCCATGAAACGATCGTAGTGATATATTAATTATATTTTAAATAATTTTGTTATATATTTAAATAATATAAATTAAATAATCTTATGTATTGGCTTAAGTTTTTCATTGTATGATTTGCCTAATAGTGGTTTTGTCTCTAATTTAATATAATATATATATAATATAATATATATATATATATATATATATAATATATATATATATACATACATAAATATAATATTTTATGATTATATACATAGTTATAAAATGTGTTTGGCTAGTGCCTCACCACGCACTGAAAAATAGACGCCAAAAGACACTATTGCCACCATAGAAAACATACTTTTGCCACCGAGAAAAACATAATAGGCTAGCTGAAGAAAGGAAATTAATTAAAACTTTGGTTAACCGTGTACACGATCGTGTTTCGGGCTTGAAATTATAAAAATATTACCTATTGCCTTCATCAGTGTCGGTATTCCGGGCATAAATATATGAGTGACCACGGATATGTAAGCGAGCTGCGTTTAAATTATATTTATTTCTCGCTAGACGGAGTACACTTTTCGCTAATCTTACCTCAACGGAAGAGTTTACTACAAATGTATATGTAAATATATATATATATATATATATATATATATATATATATATATATATATATATATACATACACACACACACACATACACACAGATAGTGATAGGTAAACAGTCGCCATTTTTTATTTTCTATTTCACGCATTGATTGTTTTTGCTTTTGTCGACTCCACAGTATAGTAGTGTCATACATAATAGAAAGGGCCAATTGTTATCCCAAGTCATCAAGGACAAGAGGAAAGACCGCGCAACGAAGCTTTGAACTAACTCAAGCACCCCCTCCAACCGAATATGCTTGGGTTTTTCTCAAACGAGAAAAATTTCTGCCAGGATCAGAAACAGTTGTTAGATTTGTAATATTTTTCTATATCATTTGTATTCTGTGAATTTTTCTATATCATTTGCATTCTGTAAATACATACACTGCTTGTATTCCGTATTTTTAATATACTTTATAATTTGATCTAACTTGCTTCTCCCTACATTTAGTTATGTATATGTGTATGTGTGTATGTATGTATATATATATGGTGGTGCTCCAGCATGGCCACTGTCAAATGACTGAAACAAGTAAAAGAATATATATATATATCTTTTTAAATCTTTTTTGCCCCTTGTAGAGCATAGGGCCTCAACAGTTGTTTTCCACTTTTTGCGGTCATTGGTGTGTGTCTTGGCTGCTTCCCATATCAGGCTGGTGGTCCTGAGCTCGTCCAAAATGCTCCGCTTCCATATCTGCTTCAGCGTTCTCGCCTCCATTTCCCCTACGTGTTCCAGTCAAGTGCTTGTCGTATCATATTTGAGGGTTCTATTCCTCGCCTTTCTTCCTTATTCCTTCCTCGTCTCTCTCTGTTTCTCTTTTTCTCCCTTTCCCTCTCTATCTATCTCTTTCCCTTCCCTCTTATTTTTCAGTTTCTTTTGCTTTCCTTCCTCACTTACCTCCCTTGTACCTTTTTCTCTCTCTCAGTTTCCTCCTGATTTCTTTCCTCTCTTTTCTATTTCTTTAGTCCTTCTGCCCTCTTCAATTCCTCCCCTACCACGTGATCGCTGTACGGTTCAGGCATTGACGTCTTTTTCGGCCGGCCGCTTTTGAGGTCGGTCGCGTCTGTTCTGCCTCCCGGTCTGTTAAGATTTTTCCATTTCCATTTCCCTTGCACTAGCCTACTACACTAATCGAAATACCCTGTTTGTTTTGTTTTATTGTTGTTGTAATTGTATAATTATTTTCCCTTTGTTGTATGGCTAAAAGGCGTTTGTCCATTGTATATGTTTAATTCTATTTCATACGTAACGTTCGTCTGATAATCGAAAAAAACATTTCTATCGTTTACTTATTTATTTTCGTATATGTATATTCGTTTGTCTTGTCTAGAGGCTTAAAGACTTTAGCTTAAATCCCTGGCCCAACCAGTTTCGAGGAGAATCGGAGAGAAGTGGGCGAAACTGTGTGGACATTCCTGACTCCGACTGATGAGGCAATTGGCTGCGAATGATCCGTGTATCTTGTTTTGTCGTGTTTGCCGTTGTCGTGCTATCGTCCTTTTTTCCGCATGTTGCGTTTATATATGTATATCTATCTATCTATCTATCTATCTATCTATCTATCTATCTATCTATCTATCTATCTATCTATCTATCTATCTATATATATATATATATATATATATATATATATATATAATATATATATATATATCTATATATATATATATATATATATGCATATAGTGTTTTCGTTAAACATAAGTGAACTTACTGTTTCATGAACGTGAACCTTTTACAAAAGTGTCGGAAAAGTTTTCATTTCAATAAAATACACTTCGAGTGCTATTTTCTCCAGTTTTTCACGCCTATGTGTGCATATATATATCTATGTGTGTGTGTGTATGGGTGCACGCGCGTGTGTAGATTAACATAAAAATGAAAAAGCCAAACTTTTGACATCACTTTAAAAAGACATTTAATTTAGGTAGAGAATATAAGCAAACAGAGTCTCTTACAACTGCTTCTAGAATAGCCAAGGATGTGGATCATCATATTGAGTAAGCATTCTATGAGCTAAGAATTTCGTCATTAGATAATAATGATAATAATAATAATAATAATAATAATAATAATAATAATAATAACAATAACAATAATAATAATAGTAATAGTAATAATAATAATAATAATAATAATAATAATAATAATAATAATAATGATAAAATTAGCCTTATATCGAATAGCATGGACTACAGGTGAACGGAATTGACAACAGGGAAGCAAGTACTAGGAGAGGTGAAAATCAAGAGAGGAATCTTCCATGGGGGACAGTGTGCCCCCACTGATATTCATGCTGGGAATGATCCCATTAGGGTATAATCTGGGAAGAGGTAAGGGAAAACTAAACCATTTGCTATTCATATACCACCTGAAGTTCTTCACAAAAACTGAGGCAGGACTGGACAGTGCTGGAATCCTGAAGTGGAAAGAGGATGAGGTAAAGGAGATGGATAGGAAGTCAAGAAAGCTCCTAATGATGTGTGGAGCCCGTCACCCACGTGCAGACATTGATCGCCTATATATGAGAAGAGCAAATGGAGGAAAGTGACAGTTAGAAACGAGGGTATATTGAGAGTAGAGAAAAAATGGAAAATAATTGAAGAAGTCAAAAATGGACATGAAGAAGAATTACGCAAGACGGGACTACACAATCAATTCCATTTAGCCACAACAGAAGTTGCTGGAAAAAATAGGTGGGATTCGCTGATGAGAGGAACCCTAAAAAAAGAAACCGAGAGCACTATACTTGCAGCGCACTGAAAGGTCAGCGAACTGGAGGGTAAGCCTAAGGAATAAGCAAGTGTCTCTGCTGTGCTGCATCTGCAATAGAGTGAATAAAACCATTGTCCATATCGTGAACGAATGCCCTACACATGCCCAAAATCACTACACGTTGTGGCGACACGACCAAGTAGCGAAAGTACTACACTGGAAACTGCGAAAAGTGAGGGCTAGAGAGAGGCAAGACGTGGTTTGAGCACAAACCGCAGAAAGTAACAGTGTTGGAGACTAGCAATATCCTCTGGGATTTCCCAATCCAAACAGAGCACACTAAACAGATCATAACAGAGCGGATCTAGTGGTGGTGGACAAGGTGCATCAAATACTATATAGTTGACGTTGCATGGCCCTTTGACCGAGAATAGTCAAGAAGGAAGGTGAAAAGATAGATAGATATAATCCTACATTATTTACATTATATATATTTGATGGATACAGTCCTCTTAAGTACGAAATAGCCGGGCTATGGAAAATGAAGTGGGTGAAGATAGTGCTAATTATTGTTGGGTCCTTGGGAACAGTATCAGAAGGCATGAAGAGGAATATGAAGGAAATTGGGATAAACTGGTTTGCCTCCTTGACACGGTCGGAATAATCAAGAAAGTATTAGATAGCTGAAAAGAACGAACAGCATGGTACCGTAGGCTGCAGGTAGCAAGGCCGCTACGCATGCAAGACTCTAAGAGCTCCAACAAAACTTGTGATAAAGAGAAAATAATGATAATAATGATAATAATAATCCTCTCTACTTCAGGCATAAGGCCTCAATTTTTTTTTGGGGGGGACTAGTCAGTTGCATTGACATAATAATAATGATTATGATGATGACGATTCTGATTTAAGTGGAAAACCAGCAATTGTGAGGGAGAGGCTAATCAATATAATCGAACACGTTACTTGAGTGATGAAAAACAAAGTTGATCTTGGGCTTAAATCAAGCTTTAAGTAAAAGCATATTACAGCAACAACAGCAGCAGCAGCGGCAGCGGCAGCAGAAGCAGTAGCAATAGCAGCATCAGTGGCAGCAGCAGCAGCAGCAGCAGCAGCAGCAGCAGTAGTAGTAGTAGTAGTAGTAGTAGTAGTAGTAGTAGTAGTAGCAGCAGCAGCAGCAGCAGCAGCAGCAGTACCAGTGGTAGAAGTAGTAGTAGTAGTAGTAGTAGTAGTAGTAGTAGTAGTAGTGTTATTCATTCCAAAATACACAGACATAACTAGCGTAGAATGTCGCTACATATGATAATGCGTTGCACAACATCATGGCATCAATTTACTGCTGGTTAGCATACCTTACATCTCACTGAGGATTTACTAATGTCTTATAGAATAAGTCAAGGTGATGACTATAATTTTGAGGCTGGTAATGTACCAATGAAGTCAGTTTTGAATTTCACACTTCAAGCTATAACAAAGTATTAAAGCAAAGTGTTTTTTTAACACTTTGTCTACAATGGGAGTCGCCGATGACTCCCTACGTAATATTTTAATATACCCTGGGATTCACCGTGAACTCCCGATGGTGATGCTGTTTTTATGGAGACTCAAACTACAATATTCGCATTTTAGGGAATGTACAGAACATATGCTTCTTTGTATTTCGTATTTCTCGAAAGACTTTTCAATTTGAATCCAGATAAGAAATGAGATAAGAAATGGCAAAAAGAGTGCAAGCCAGTCATCTCGATCACTGGAGCACTGCTCGCTATAAAATAATTTAGGGAAAAAAAATAAACCTTTGAGGGTCATATACTATAATCTCAAATGTAACACATAGGTAAAAAAAAAATCATAAATAAATGAAAAGATCTAGAAATGGCGGTAGAATGAACATTCTAACAGTTCTTAAGATGAGTTTCGCTGGTGAGATCTGCAATACAGAATGAATATATTGTTCGTTTCGTATCGTGAGGATCACCGGTGATACGCATGTGTAAATCACTGTTGTAGTTTGTAAAGTGAACTAGATCATATATAGTTAACTATTAAAAAAACGCAGAGTGTATAACAAAATTAGAGCATGGAGCAAGAGAAAATATGCCGCAAAACGGACTTGGTGGGCAAAGTAAAAAAAAAACAAAAAAACAAAAAAACAAAACCAAAAAGAAAAGAAAACCCTTTTGATACTAGTGTAGTTATAATGTATTTGAGAGTTATTATGGCGTTTAGATGAAGAATATAATGCATATTTGTTTTGATGTAAAATATAATACGGAAATATTGGTTATTAATACCATATTCGTGCAAATTTAGCTTCGTTAGAATGTAAAATGAGTAATATGTTTGATAGCTTTTTGAAGAATTTACTGATCCTGAACATTCTTTGTTTATTTACGGAGAAATTTCCGGACGGTTTCCATTTGTAAAGTAAGAGTGAGACAAAGCTGAGTGTCTGAAAAACCCAAAGTAGTTTTATTATAATTAGTTTTAGCGTTCAGACCTTATTTCAAATATACGTATTAGAAAAACAAGAAAAGATAGAAAGAAACAAAACACGAAACTGTGTTTCTGCTATCTTAATACTTTGACCAAACTGGTCATATAAATATCCTCCAAGCTTTTTGCGCATCCAATCATCCCGAAAACTATACAATAATTTCTTTACACTTCTATTATCACAGTAGAAGAAATGTATTTGCTTTTCGGTTGAGATTCTGTTCATTTCCATCAATACCAGTATTGCTTTTAGATATATTTTGATACAGATGTCAATAAAATAGTTTGCTGAATCTGTCAGACAAACTTTTCATTCATGATTTTATGTCATGCTGCAGAGAAGGATTTATAAACAAATGGTTTCCAAAATTAAAGCAACAGATGGTATCAACACATATACTAATACACTATTATGCTTCTATATACGTACATACATACATACGCAAGACACGTGCACTAATATGTTCATATATATATATATATAAACACATACAGGTCTTCACTAGATATATTATGTACGCGTATGCAACTTTAATCGTGCGCAAAGTATATATTTCTATACGTATAAGTACATATTTCCGCGTTTATGTATATATGTGAGTGTATGTGTGTGTGTGTGTAAGTACGTTTGTATATGTACATTTGTGTGAGTGTGTGTACAAATACTCAGACATATACACACATAAAATGTGTGTCTGTGTAAGTATTGGCACATGTTTCTTTATGTGCGTTTAAATAAGTGTATGTATGTATGTATGTATGTATGTATGTATGTATGTATGTATGTATGTATGTATGTATGTATGTATGTATGTATGTATGTATGTATGTATGTATGTATGTATGTATGTATGTATGTATATATATATATATATATATATTCATACGAAGATACAAATATAAAAGCATATATTCATACGGTCATATTTTTATTTGTATAAAAGAGAAAGAGAGAGCGGTTGCATCTCTCTCACCTCTCTCTCTCTCTCTCTATATATATATATATATGTGTGTGTGTGTGTGTGTGTGTGTGTGTGTCTGTGTGTGTGTGTGTGTGTGTGTGTGTAAAGTATTCACATACACGGACGTATATGCGGTAGTCTACTACATCATAGCATATTTGTCTATATGTACGAATGTATTACTTTAATGATGAAAAATCGTGTGCATCCGAAAGATGAGGCCAAAATCTAGTTAATTGATAGGAAGTGACATCAAGTGGCAAGTTTGTTTTGACGTGTATATGCCACCATATCAGTTTGAACAATTGCTGTCACCGCATAGTGAGACTGCCACCGCGGACAACGATACCAACTTTACTAAGATGGACAGTCAAGCAAAAATTGCTTCTAGCTAAAAGATTGGACAGAGAAGTCTGCATTGTTCTCTTTTTAAATCAATCACATTCAGAGCCGAGTGGAAAAAGCAAGTCGAATGTCGGCCAAGAAAAGATGCGTTTCATTTTGCGCTGTTTTAAATACGATTTGGTGCAAAGCCATTGACCTCTTTTTTTTCTCGTTTATTCGCTTTTCATAAACTGACTTAAGCTGTCAGTCTTTTCCAAAAGAATGCCATCCATAATATATAAGGAAACATTTTTACCTGTCAACGCATAACTTCATGGTTATCATAAGGTAACTTATAACAAGTTTAAAATACTTCTTTGGAAAACCGATCGATGAAAAGTCAGAAATTAAAGAGAATAGCAAGCATATAAAATATCAACGAAAGGTATAGTTTCACTTGCAGATGTCACCGTACAAAAGCCACTAATGAAAAATAAAATAAAAAGCATATGCAATAGAAGAGACAAGAAAAGAATCAAGAAATGAGAAATAACTATGTGCAGCCCTGTGCTAGTGTTTGTATATATGTGATGTGTGTGGATTTCAGTGAGAGCGAGAGATCGAGAATGTGCACGATTGCTTGTCAGGCATACAGAGACAAAAATAAAGAACTATGGCTATTTCCTTAAGGAGAAAGATGCAAACTAGACAAACAGAAAAACATAGATGCACACATATATATGAGGTGGTATGTATATGATATACAGTCATACACACATACACACTCACACACACACACACACACTGAGGCACACACATGAATGTATATATGCATAAATGCACCCGCACATAAGAGGCACGCACACGCATAAAAATACATAAGTATACATACACACATACTTACATATATATATATATATATTGTTGTTTCTAGGGAGAGACATTATGCCTAGATTATTAATACGCACACACACACACACACACACACACACACACACACAGACTAATTCAATTCCACTCCTTCATTATTAAGCAATTGATTTAATATAAAACTAACCAATTGGTTGTTAGTTTAGTTTGATTAAACATTTGTTTTGTTTTTGCTTGTAAGACATAATACGAACAAATAGCTCACTTTTTAACCAAATTTAACAAACCATCGATTTGTTAGTTTCATACTTAACCATTGACTAATAATAAAGGTGCAGAATCCTCACTGTATGTGGCCGAACATATGTATATATATATATATATATATATATATATATATATATATATTATATATATATATATTTATATATTGGTTCATCCCATAAATAATGCAGCTTTTTTAATAATTTTTTTTTCAAAATAAAGATAAAGATCTTTTTTAATTCAAAATATACTCTTCTTCATTTTCTACAATGCTCTTCCATCTATCAGGAAGACTTGCAAGGGCCCTCTTCCAAAATTCTGTGTACCCATCTATCTATCTATACATACATACATATATGTGTATGCATGTAAGTATGTATATATATATTTAAGAAAACTGTCCGACGAACGGAAACGTGAAACTCTGAGTAACAGGTTTTGTTATATTTCTGCTGCTTTTAAATAAAGCATATTACTCTACCTCTGTTATTTGAGTACTCTTTTTTCCGTCTTGTTTCACATGTGCTTACTTCGGTATATATATATATATATATATATATATATATATATATATATATAAAGACACACACACACACACACATATATATATATACATACCTACATGCATAAAGTTTATATATATTACTGCTACCCAATGTTCTGCGAACACTGTAAAGGTTGTAAGACATGATATGAGAAGTTGCGACGGAAACTACGAAGCCGTGGCCAGCAGGCATTCTGACAGCGTCCACAAGTCAGAATTCATCCCATCGTCTTCTAACAGCACCTTAGACTCAATTCAATCGTCTATGTGAAACTACTAAACGTTGTAGTCAATTCTTATTTTGAGAGGGTTGCTTCTGGAAGGCCATGTACATATGTGGCAGTAGGATTCGGCTTTTTGCCATACCTCTGGAAAGATTAAAAAGTGGTTGTCGGAGAATTTATACGACTTCACCTGTTCTAATTTTCTGGCCTCCCAATTCTCTCGGTTGTAATCCCATGGGTTACTATGTGTGGGAAGCGGTTGAGAACAGTACCAATCACTCTGCTTGCTACACCAAGGCCGAGTTGGCTCACAATATCAAGGGACTGTCCGAGGCTAGAGTTTTCCAGGGACACCATGAAGTACGCATGCGCCGGGTGCTGGAGCCGTCTTGTGGCCTTAGTGGAATCTGGGGGCGGCTACATTGAGGAAAATGTTATCTCCCAGCCATAATCTAGTTGATATTTTTATTCTAAAAATGAAAATAAATTTTGGGGGATGGAATGTTGTTTTCTTCTCCTTTTATGGAAGCTGTCAAATTTAGCCCAAACGCTCAGTATATATTTATATGTGTGTATGCGTATTTATGTGTGTGTATGTGATGATCATACTTTTATTTTCTCGTTTCTGCCACGAATAGCTTAGTTTTGTTCTCCCTTACCTGTAGAAAAACCGCAATCGTTAGCCCATTTCAGTCCTTCAGGTTGACTGAGATTTTCTTGGTCTGTCTCTTTTTTGCTCCACTTAAACTATGCTCTAGAGGATTTTATTTATGTCTAGTATAGTATTCTTTCTCTCATTCATATTTCATTCTAGAGTGTTCCAGCAACTAGAACAGTCCACTTACCTCTTAGTTTTAGGAGAGAAGGAGTAATCGTTATTTATTGTTCACTATAAAGTGCTTAGTGGAGCTGAAGTTAATTTTTCTCCTATCATCAATAATACTTGTCAGCCTAATACATAAAAAGAATGTTGAAATCCAGTTGAAGTTAGCTATCGTACTTACATTGTTGTTTCTTTCCCACATCGTCTATAAGACGCAGATTTCGGTATATATATATAATATATATATATATATATATATAAAACCCATCGGTATAGTTCATTAGTGAACTTAAATCAAAGTCTTTCATGGTTATTATAAATCATCAATCTTAGTTACAGGCGTGGATGTGTGGTAAGAAGTTTGCTTGGAAAGCACAAGGTTCCGGTTTCTGTCCCACTGAGTAGCACATTGGGAAAGTACCTTTTGCTATAACCTCGGGCCAACCAAAGCCTTCTGGGTGGACTTGTAAGACGGAATGTGAAAGAAATCGAGTATGTGTGTGTGTGTAAAACAAGCTAAAGTAGCTGGTTTTAAAATCTCTGAAAAAGATTCAAGTAGTAACGATACTAAATAGTAATGTTTGTTGCCGCTTCTGTGTGGCTGTTCAATAAAGAACTATGTTACTACATTTTAATTCCAGGAAAATATCTTTTCCAGCTGGTTAACGACACAAAACCTGTGTTTGATATATTGCGTGAAAGGGAGCGAACCACTGTCCCCACCTGTGCGACAAATATATAGGTTTTGTTTAAAATTTAAGTTTAGATAAGAGACTTTAAAATGAAGTATCCAATGTAGTATCCAAACCTTGTTTTGGATAGGTCCCCTGTAGTATGCCTTGAGAGCATGTTCACCACATGCAACCTTTCACGGGGGATTTTGGAACGTAACACCCACGATAGTCGAGGGATTACTGTATTGTCAACAAGTACGACTGCGAGTTAGCAGAATCGTTAGTACATCCAGCAAAATGCTTAGCAGCATTTCGTCCGCTTCAAGGTTCTAAGAACAAATTCCGCCGAAGTCGATTTTTGTCTTTCACCCTTTTGCGGTTGACGAAATAATTACCAGTTGAGCGCTGACGTAGGTAATCAACTTACCTTCTCCTCCCGAAATTTCTGGTCTTGTCGTCAAAATTTCAAAGCAATATATTGAGTGTAAGTGGTACCGATGGGACATGAAGATGTTAAAATGTGTGTCTCTAAATTATTGAACTTTAACTAGATTTTAGTATTTACCTTGTACTTTATATCCAAGATTTATACTTTCGTTCTTTGCTTGCTTTTGAGCAAGCAAAATAAAAACAGAAAAAAAAGAGTACGACCCTATAAGAGAAAAAGTAGTAAGAGATGCGAAAAATACATGACATGGGAATGATATAAACCATTCTATATAAATAATAGGAAAAAGTGAGACTTCATTTTGAATCAGGAATTAAGTGTACGAAAATGTTCTTCACCATTTCCTACAATAAACAACCTTTGGTTATTTATTGTCGGATACGGGATCAGGTTAGTGGCAGAATAATTCTAGTGCATAAATCACTTTTTCTCTTCTGCTATGTCTGTCTGTCCCTTCCCTTCCCCTCTCTCTTTCTCCAGCTCCCTCTGTTATTCACACATACACATAAAAGGTAGGTACATATATATAAAGAGGCAAGCAGACGCAAACAGATAGACAGATTGCAGAAAACTGTTGTGTGATGCATAGATAAATATACAAACGGTTAATGTTGGAAAAATAAGTGTAAATGTGAACTCCTATGAAAATGTCAGTTGGGTTTTAAAATAAATATAATTGTTGAATAAATGAAATTGTGACACGCTATGTGCAGAAATCAGAAAGCTAATATGTCAGAATACAAATCTATGACGTATAGAAAATATTTTTGCTGAAGTAGTGCAATAACAAAGGTCGAAAGTGCTATTAGGAAAAATAAGTTTGCGGAAGCAAAACGCAAGTTATTGTGCCTGGTGAGCTTGTTGTTGACACTGTCGTTATTGTTATCTCCTGCTTTATGCCATTGAATGTATCTCTGAATGATTAACTTCCAGGCTTCCCAGTACTTACAGGATGTTCTTGTAAAAGGCAAAATATAAAAAATACTGCGCTACAGAAGCTGTCTTGTCTATGTTAGTATTGAGTTAAAACTTTATTTCAATATCAATAATTGTTTAGTTCACTGTTTTCAGCCACTGTTCAATAATTTTATATTCCAGTTTCGTCGCAGCATAGAACATGGTAAAAAAGGTGAAGTTACTTTCTGGAGTCTTGCCGACTCATAAAGGCTGGTTTCCCGGCGTACAAATTCCCTATCTGGACGGGACGCAGTTCTGTCACGTGTTTATCAGCTGAGTGAACCGGAGCAACGTGAAATGAAGTGTTTTGCTCAAAAATTCAACGCGTTACCCGGTTCAGGAAACGAAACTACAGTCTTACGAGTCCAGCACCCTTACCTCTATGCCACAGTATATAGTAGTGAATTATATACTCTCTTAACGCACAACAGTCACTCGATACGAGCTATCCATTGAAAGGCAGGCCATTAACTTATCGGCTTAGCTAGGTGTAATGCTTTGTAACATAGTAAATTTCAGATTTTAGTACAAGACCAATAATTCCAGAGGAAGGAAAATCATTACATGGGTCTCAATACTTGACTGATACTTATTCATCGATCTCGAAAGGATGAAAAACAAAGTCAACCTTGGTGGAATTTAAACAGTACGTAAACAGTCGGAAGAAATGCCGTTAAACATTTTGCCCGATGTGCAAACTAATTCTGCAAAATAATAATTCTTTCTACTACAGGAACAAGGCCCGAAATCTTGGGGAAGTGGGCTTAACGGTTACATGTGTGTGATTAACTGTTAGACTAGTGCTTTCAATTTAATTTACTATTGATTTGATATACACTATATACTTTAGTCTCGGGTTTTTCTGTTACCGCAAACTCAGCAAGTTTTTCTAAATGTGCTTCTGTGTATCAAAACAGTAACAGTGAAAGGTGTGGATATGGCCAAATACTTCTGAAAATTTGCTTCGGAATCATGAAGTCCTGTGTTTGATTCACTTTGCGTCATATTGGGAACCTGCCTTCTAATAAACCTACAAATCGACCCGAAAATTGTGTGTAAAACTAGGTTAACGGAAATTGCGTGAAAGAGTAGATGGTAACAGCAACTCAAAAATTTAAAGTAATAAGCTTTTCACGTTACATTTATTTGTGCATTAGGTAAATAATTCAAGTGTGTTTAATAGTCATCCATTTAAAATATAATCAAATAAGTAATTCTATAACAGGAACAACAGAACTACTCATTGCAAAACCCTCAGATTATTCATTTACATTTTCCCATTTTGTTCACGAACATATATCCTTCAAATTTCCTTTCATTAGAACAAGTAGGTAACTGCTTTGTCTTCAGTCGCAAACATCTTCCATAGGACAAATACCTATTATAACGATGTAATTTATAGAACTGGTTTCAATTAGAAGTTAGCTTACATTGAAAACACACTGCTCAAATTACATCATAGGAACACCATATGTATTCCGTATTTCAATGGGTTACGAACCTGCAGACTTTGAATAACTGAATATTGATATTGATGTGGGCAAAATCCCTCAATTGGATATCGAGTATTTTGATATCTTGTAAACGAAGAAGGCATCTGCTGGATAGTTTTTAGGCGCCCAAAAATCTCAGATCAATTGGCGCAAACTTTCAGCCATCGGATTTGACCAACTACTCAAAAAAGATCCCCTTTTAAGATCACAGGTTTGGACTTGGTAGACCTCATCATATCACAGCAAACCAACCAGTTTAGGCCTACAATATTTTCGATCTACAGTCATCAATAAGATAGTGGTGCTATGTGGACATAACATAATTTGTCGTCATTCGGGAAATATTGGTTTCAAATTTTGGCACAAAGCCAGCAATTCCGAGGAGAGGACAAGTCGATTATATCGATGCCAGTGTTCAACTGGTACTTACTTTGTCGACCCCGAAAGAATGAAAGGCAAAGAGGATCTCGGTTGAATTTGAAATAAGAATTCTGCCAGCTCGCAGCCTTCATTCGGGAAATATTAACCCTTAAATCACACCTACTCATAGGTTTCTAAAAATTACGAAGCAATGGAGCAAATTAAGTAAAAAATAAATGCGCCCTTTTAAAGCCTAGCCAGGCTCATGGGCCCGGTTTCCCGGTTTCAATGGCGTATGTGTTCCCCAGCTGGATGGGATGCCAGTCCATCGCAGCGTTACTAATTTTTGCCAGCTGAGTGAACTGGAGCAACATGAAATGAAATGTTTTGCTCAAGAACACAACGTGTCGTCCGGTCCAGGAATCGAAACCACAATCTTACAATCATGATGCTGACACCCTAACCACTAAGCCACGCGCCTCCACATGAGAGCAAATTACTAACTCTTAACTAGCACATACATGGTCTCTCTCTCTCTCGCTCTCTCTCTCTCTCTCTCTGTCACATACACACACACACACATTTGGTGCCGGCATTGTTTCGAAGATTTATTCTAGTTGCCACACTTGGCCTGTCGGAGAACTTGAGTTTATTTCCTTTTCGTTGGGTAACCTAGACAGAATTTTAAAACAGAATGTAAAGAACTGCAAAGATTCTACCCTTACGCACAAAAATTCTGCCAGCCCACTTCCATCGGCAGGTTCTTAATTTATTGACCTCTAAACAACTAAAGGTAAAGTTGATTTTAACTGAGAATTCAGAATGCAGGAATGAAACCATTCCTCTGTGAATTATTCATATAATGAAATTTGTACGCTAAGGTCTTTGCTGCAAATAAATTTATATAAAACCAAGATATTATGGCTAAATAATCCCTCATCTCTTCCATTGTTTTATTTTATTTTACTTTTTGTGTTACGTTTCTTATTTTCTTTATCCATGAGCTTAAATAGTGTTGGTAAAAGCCGGCTACAGGCATACACGCGCGCACATTACTGCAGGAATACCGCCGTATCAGTAGTTTTCCAATTAAATGGTTCAGATTTTTACAATGATCTTAACTGAATGGATTTTCTTTAGCCAGTGAACATTCTCCCAGTTTCTTGATTCAACATCTTTCCTTTTGATACTTTTATATGATGCTGTTTTCCTATATTTGTTTGCTGCTGGCTGTAATGAAAGCCATCCCCGGAGAAGATCGAATGACACGTGACTAGAAGGCGCAAACAAGTTGTCAACGTATTGAATTCAGAAAAGAAACTAATGAAGTCTAAAGAATTTTTGCGTGGATATACAAAAGAAAAAAGACTATAGAAAGTAACTATTCTCACAAATTACTCTTATTTACTTAATGTAAATACTAAATTGAAAGCACCATCAGATGAAGAATCCATATTTTTATTGAGAGTCACGAATATGAGGTGATTTTATGTGGGCCAAATGAAAAACCATCCATCGGTGCATATAGAACATATAATATGGCATTGCATTCGTTCATTAACTCTGCTGGAAAATGTTTTCTTTCTTTTCTTCTCATTCCAAACATTGCTACTGTTGTATGGAAGAAAAGTTAGTTACACATGGATTACTCTGCAATAGAAATAATAAAAATATATAGTGAATCAAAGTTTGGAAGGATAATTTTGAGATTTAATATGTAAAATAATGAAACAGACTACATTAAAGGTAATAGAAAAATGAGAAAATTGTTATAAATGACCTCATAAAATATTTATAGCCTTATTCGTCTGATAGATGATTTAATACTATTCTCGTCACTATACACTCTAACAGAGGCATGCATATGTATTATGAGCAATTTTGAATGAGAATTTACATTCTCCTAAACATATGTGAAGTATACTCACTTCCTTGACTTTTTGTTAGGTTGGAAGAAATGCAAGTTATGTGTTTTTCGTGTAAATAATGAAGTAGTTTTGACCAGAAATTGAAATAAATTACTTCGTATACACTGTTAGGTTAGGGTTGAAAGGAGTTTACTGTCCATTGAACGGTAGTCACCAGGCAGAGAGCATAAACATACGCACACATACATATACACATGTATGTATATGTGTAAGTTCGCGCGTTTGTATGAATGTTTGTATGAATATACTTCCGCGATAGTGTAGCCAAGTATGTGAATACGTGGACTGCCGCAGTCGTTGATGGTAATGGTATCAGAGTGCTCAATACCTTGGCTCAGAACTGATTGTAAAGCCGAAGTCTTGACAGGCTCTTGTTGAGATTTTCATTAGGGGGGGGGGCAGTTTCTCCTCCAAGTGTGTTGATAGTGTCGTGGCATTTGTAAACTGCACGTCTTTGATGAGTATTTCGCGTACTTTGGTTATCAGCTATAATTGAAAAAGAATAATTACTTTCCTGTCTAATCTGGTATAAAGATAAATACGAGTTGATCAGCGTGATAGCGAAGAAGATACCGGACTGGATAGAGGAAGCACGCAGAACCGCTTTCATTTCATGACAGTTGCTGAAGGCTTCCGAAAAAAAACAAACATTAAAACTAAATGACATTCTTAATACCTGTGTGAAAGGATTGAACAATCCCGAACATTCCTTCAGTGTCTCATATCTATGGACATATTGGAAGAGCAGATCAAATCTAGCTAGACAAAAAATGTGAGTCTGGGAAAACACTTAGCTAAAGGTGCACAACAAGGTTGCAATATTCAGTGCATGAGTCCTCAGCACACAGTTTTACAGCAGTGAGACCTGAACTGAAGCATCATCTCCAAGCAAGAACGGCGTTTCAACACCTTCCGGCTATGCAATCTAAAATGGATCCTGGATATTAAATGAATTGACCGAGTATAAATTGTAATAATGGTTGTATTACATTCATTTCATAGAAATTAGCTACACAGAGGGAGTAAAGTGAGACACATGTTAGCATATACAGCATAATGCCTAATATAATGCAAAACTGAATGTTTATTTGAGAGCAGCTGTGTGTGAGTGTGAGAGAAGGAGAGGGGGAGAAATAGAGAGAGAGAGAGAGAGAGAGAGAGAGAGAGAGAGAGAGAGAGTGGAAGATGAATGCATATGAGTATGTGTGCGTGTGTATAATACAGGATTTTCTTTTATACCAATGCAGATGATCAAAGATACATACATACAGATATACAACTATATATACATATATAGATACTCATGCGTATGTATGCTTCTGTATATCTATCTATCTATCTATCTATCTATCTATCTATCTATCTAGTTTTATTTTTTAACTGTTTTAAATGTTGTGACATCGCACAGAAGAAATTTTAGTCGAATGGATTGACCCAATAATCATTTTTTGCTATTGTTTAAACTGGAACTTATTCTATCGGTCTTTGTTACCGAACAACTATGTTACGGGGATGTAAACACAACAACACATCAAACGGTAATCAAATATATCTGGGTGTGCATGCGAGTATTTCATGCGAGTGTGAGTGAGCATATACATATATGCATATATAGCATATATGCATATATATGCATATATGTACCTTAAATACATGAACTACAAAAAAATTTACGTAATCTGATCAATAAGTACCCGGGCTCTTGCTATAGCAACGAAGCTGTTGCACACAGTAAAACCGCTTGGCTTTACTCTGTGCATCTGCACTACGTTTTAACGTTCTAGCTTACTTCCGCTGTTTAGAGCAGTGCTTGAAAGGAACGTGTGTAGCGTGTCAGTGGTCCTTCGAAGAAAGGTCTGTAGCGCGTGATTGTCGCATTCACCATGACAGGGAAAGTTGAACAGAAAATCTGCATCAAATTTTGCCAAAAGCTTGGTGATACCTGCTCAGCGGCCAGCGCAAACTTTTCAAACCATTTTCATCGTTCGCGACACAATCAAGAGGATCTTGTGCAACTGAAACCCGGGTGTCTTTTTGGTCAGCTGAAAGCAGTTTTGGCACAAACTTGGCAGACACGCGTATCAAACCAAATCTTCAATGATAATGGACTGAACTAAACCATAACTTATCTGCACATCCTTTGATAACTCACGGATGGGGATTCGACGATTTCTACACGGACATCTGCGATGTTTTTCTCAGTTCTGCTGCTTGCGGGTCTTCCAGAACATTCGTTAATATCAACCTTGCATTGACCTCTGAGCAGATATCGTCATGACAACCTTCTCTGTCATGGTCAATGCGAAGTTAACACGCTACACACCTTTCTTCCAATCACTGCTGTAAACAGCGGAAGTGAGCTAGAACGTTAAAAGTTTGTGCGTATACACAACTGTGTTGAAGGTAAATCTATGTAAAGTGGCTTTAGTTTGCGTGGTTTAGTTTCGTTACTATGGCACCAGTCCGGATACGTATTGATCAAACCTCGTATATATGTTTACATACAAAAAGTTCCAACTTATGCAGAGTAGAAATAATATTGAGAATTAAAGGCGTTGAAGAAAAGTATTACAAATCCAACAGATGTTTCTGGGGGCACGGTATCTAAAATATTGTTTGTAGATTGATTCCATTGTCGTATGTGACGAGCCTCCGTCTTCAAGGAAGAAATCTTACATTTGAGGTGTTGAAGGAAAGACGTGTTTCCTTCAACACCTCAATCTACAAAAATCATTTTGGACCACCGAGACCCCAGAAACAGCTGTTGGATTTGTAATAATTTTCTTCAACCCCCTTAATTCTCGATATCAATTCTATTCTGTGTAAGTCGGACTTTTTGAATGTAAACATACATACATTTTTTGCAGTTCATGTATTTAATGTCTAACTTGCTTATCCCCACATTTACTTCTATAAGTACATACATGTGTGTGTTTGTGTGTTTTTTGTGTGTGTATGTGTGGTGTGGTGTGTGTGTGTGTGTGTGTGTGTTGCTCTCTTTGTGCATCTGTGTACGGAATATATTTTGTCAAACATTTTATATTCAAGATACAACTATGTTTGAGTTTAATAATTTGTATTCAAGGGTTTCCATATTTCCTTATTAGTCCTTTATATTAGTCCATTCACCGTTTCAAGATTTTCCCAGTTTCATAGTTTAACTGAAATAACCTAAGACCATAGCGTTGCCACGCTTTGTGGTAAAGCAGCAAATGCATAATGCTATAATATATAAAATCATCATCACCCTATTAATAATACTTTAAAGTTTAGGTGATCATTAAAATTATCTTTTGCAGTTGATTGAGCCAATGGACAGAAAAGAAAATGCACCCAATGCGCTGCCGCGTTTACTCATACGCCGTAGTGTTTTGAATACTTGTTGGAACAACCTCTGTTTGAAAGCCAGTCTACTACTTAAAAATTTGCAGTGAGGTTAACCACAAATACATTACATAAATGTAGTCTCTTTGAAATATTGATGGCAGTGATGATACATAGAAACAATGCATACGTGTAATGACGAGATCGTAGCCTTTCCAGTACGAGAATACTAGAAGTGGTTTGGATCTTATGACACCACTAAATCATTCTGTATAATGATATCAGACGGGAGATCGTTGAATAAAGAATTCAAAGGTAAGCAAATATCTGTACTCAGTGTTACAATCGACAGGAAGTTACATCTGCAGGAAGAAAGAAAAATTCGTAAGAAAAAGTACCATTTAAATATCATCAGTGGACTCACATCCACATGTTTTTTATAATTTAGTAGTTATTAGGCTTTGACAACCTATTGCTGATAGAAGAGGGGAAACAACACTTCAGTGATCGGAAAGTTTGCCAAAAGCTGAAGTCTCATTTCTTGAGCGAGAATTCCACTGTTTATTTTCTTGTTGTTTACTAATTGCTTGGAAGTTCCATTAAAGGTAGGTGTCAACTCCGCGATGAAATTGTTACAGAAAAAATATATTTCTTTACTACCCACAAGGAGTTAAACACAGAGGGGACAAACAAGGACAGACAAAGGGATTAAGTCGATTACATCGACCCTAGTGCGTAACTGGTACTAAATTTAACGACCTCGAAAGGATGAAAGGCAAAGTCGACCTCGGCGGAATTTGAACTCGGAACGTAACGACGGACGAAATACGGCTACGTATTTTGCCCGGCGTGCTAACGTTTCTGCCAGCTCGCCGCCTTTGAAATTGTTACAGAAAATATATTCCGTACGCAGATGCACCCAGATATAGCAACACGCACGCACACCCACACACACACACACACACACACACACACACACACACACACACACACACACCTATATAAAGTGTGTAGATGTACACACGCCCGCGTGTGTGTATGTAATGTTTACCTGCAGAAAGTTTAAGCAGTCTTGTTCATGCATTAAGCAGAGAAGTATTGAAAATATAACACATTTCAAATGTGTGTAACGTATAAGTTAGCAGATGTACAATTTTTTGATATCGGGCAATCTCAGCTTTTGTTTCAAAAACACAATGATCAGAATTTAGGCGGAACATTAAATTTATTTCCTTACCATGTCACCTTTCGATTTCAATTTCTATTGTCTATCATATTTGAAGCTAATATAGTAATTATTTAAAACCGTTGTTTATACAAAAATATTTGTTCTTAAAGAAACCATTATCACTCGACTATCTGAATAATTCTCATTCAACCTGGATCTATCATATGTAGTATTTAGAAATAGAGATATAAAATATTCATATGTCTCCTCCTGTATGTATTCGCTTGTATATCTATGCATCGAAAATGAAATAATAATTTGCTAACTCACTTACAATATGGATGAGATTTTAATAATAGCATGACAATCAAGTTCCGAATCGTTAATTATTAATTTTTATACGGAACACACAAATAGTCTAATGTTTTATACATGAAGCATAAAAAAAGAGGAAACGCTGCTCTAAGGTATTCCATACATAAAGCCGACACTAAAAGGAAAATATTACAGAGCTCTTAAGAAGACATTCTCAGCAGAGGGAACCTATGTTTAACCGGACATTAGAAATATGCTTGACGTAATAAAATTTGTGTTCACTGTTATAAAGAGCATGCGTAAGAAAAGCAAGCGTGCGGGAGCGTGAGAGGGAAGATAGAGAAAGGGAGGATGTTAGTAAGAAACTATGATTCTATTGCTGTTGTTTGGCCCCAGGTTAGCCCTGATTGAGTAGAGTTATTATTAGAAGTGTTTTATCTGTAACCACTCCATCTTTTATCTGCATATAGGATGGCACTATCTAATGCAGCGTTTCTCAGCCATTTCTCAGCCTATTTTACTCGGATGAATCTCCATAACCATTCAGTAAACAAGAAAATTGCAACAACGCTGCGTAATAATGGTGTCAGACGTGGCATGCAGACCATCATATAACTTGTTTTATTCTTCTCTTCCATTTTGTTTTGATATCCGCATTGCGCTTTTATTTTTCTCTTCCGTTTTATGAATCCAGAGTGCACATGCGCATTGCATCTACATACGTCTCTTTCCGGTTCCTACTCAAAACTGTTTCCAGATCACAACCATCTCTCGAAGTTGCATTCCTGAGAAGCGCTTGGCGCTCAGAGATGTTGTGAAAATATATTATATTTGTGTAATTAAATATATATAGGAACTGTATTAGAAAAATTATTAAAATATTATGCGCATTGTAGAAGTATGACCAATTTATTGCCGATAAATTCTAACAAAATCTTATATGGACCCCCAAGGGACATATGGAACCCGGTTCAGAGACATTGAAGGACCGCTGCAATAAGTGTGCGAATCTGAGAAGGGATTATGTTGAATAAAATCATAATTAACTGATCCCCCTGTATTTTCTTTAACACAAAAGCCAGGAACATTTCAGCACTCCCTCGTACATTAGTAACCTTAGACTAGACAAAAGGATTTGATTTGAGGGGTTTATGGCTCCTATTTCTAGCATGACTAGCTTCCACGTAGAAGTTCTCTTGATGGCTCCTCTAAGCTCTTGTATTTAAAGCTGTATGTGGTGGTACATTTACAAACCTAAACCAAATCTATTCAACTTGCCGTTGATAAAAACGTGATCTCCTGAAATTAGTTGTAGAACTAAAACCGTATGGAAGCCAGTCAGTCACGATAGGAAATCATGGAAAGATTAATCTAATAGATTAGAAATGTCATTTAGCATAGGGGTAAAGAGAGAGGGGGACAAAGAGAGTGAAAGAGAGAGTGAGAGAGAGAAAATAGAGAGAGAGGCAGAGAAAGGGAGAGAGTGGAGGAGAGAAGAAATGAAAGAAAGAGCAGCATTTTAGAAACAATTCCTTTTTGTTCGTTTGGTCACCTCTGTAAAAATGGTTTGTTATTACAAGCAAGGCAGCGGTGGCAAAAGCAGCAGCAGCAGCAGCAGCAGCAGTAGCAGTAGTAGTAGTAGTAGTAGTAGGTGTGCTGGTCATATCATGCAGCTTGTTGGGTAACATAATTCAGCGCAAAATAATCTTCCATCACGAAAATTAATCTACGTGAATTTGGAACAGTTATGACAATATACATACATGTATACATACATACATACATACGTAAGTACATACACAGATCGCACACAATACTTATATTTATATGTGTGTGTGTTTGTAAGCGCAGGCGTAGTTGTAAGGTAAGAAGCTTGCTTCCCAACCACACGATTCCGAGTTCAATCCCACGGCGAAGTACCTTGGCAAGTGTTTTCTGCTATAGCCCGCACCAACCAAATCTTCCGAGTGGATAATGCAGAAAGAAACTGAAAGAAATCCGCCGTATATGTGTGTGTATGTGTATCCACACATATGTGTGCGTATGCGTACGTGTGTGTGTTTATGTATGTATATGTATTATATATATATATATTTGAATAATAATAATAATAATAATAATAACAATAATTTCTTAAATATCCAGAATATGGATTTGGTATTGATCTTTATTTTGTACAACACTCGATTCGTCCCATCCTGGGTGGGACGCCGTTCAGCATGTTGTGTTGCATCCATTTTGCTGTATGGGACTCACAGGTATGACCATACATAAAGTTGTGCCACGCTAAAGATCTAGAATTTTGGCTGTCATGTTGTTATATGCCCGTCTGGTTACGAAATGAAACACTGCTACAATTTACAATTTCTGTTATCTTTACATAAGAATCGCAAACGTGTTGCACTATCGTATGTACAGTTTTTAAAAACAAAAAATAAAAATGCAAACAAGAACCTTTTTTTTTAATGTATAAATCAAAAGTTGGGAATAAAAAGATCCTACCAAGACTTGGATCACCAGATTGAGTAAAGTTTTGAGTGTAATCACTTGTTTTTGCAACTGTATTTTATGGTGCTGAAGGCAAACACATACATGTGCATGCACTGGCGGAGAAATTTACACATACAGATAGAAAGAGGGAAAGAAACGTAGAGAAAGTGAGTGGTAGAAAAAAAAGGTCTTTACAATTTTTAACCTGACTGACATAGACACTTTCCCTTTCCTCATACACTTAAATACAAATATGTTCATACGCATAAACGGAGAGAGGGAGGGAGGGAGAAAGAGAGGGTGAGGGAAGGAGAAAGCGGGGAGGGAGAGAGGAGAAAGAGGGGGACAGGAAAATAGAGAGAGAGAGAGAGAGAGAGAGAGGGAAGAAGGGAGAGAATGAGATTCAAAAGTCTGATGTCAAATAAGCCTGCGCCAAATCAGTGACGCCAAATAAGCGACGCCAAAACGGCCATGCGAAAACGAAACGTCTCAAAACCATAGAAGTAAGCTTCCGTTAACAAATCACAGAGTGTACAATTTCACCAAGATCTCAGAAAGCGCTCTGGAGTGAAGAATTAAGTACTGTGTCTTGTAATGATACCTTAGAATCCCATCTTTGCAGAACTGGTGAGAGATCCCACTCTGAGAGTATCTTTTATCTCTTTACTTGTTTCAGTCATTGGACTGTGGTCATACTGCATTGCAGCCTTTTAACGGGAAGAGGTGAAATTATGGCGTGGCGTTGCTTTTTCATCTGTATGTGGCGATGGGTTTATTACCATAGGAACAATCAATTACTGATGTAGAACACTTGAAACTGTTAGAAAGAAGATTATTTCCCAGCTTGCAAAATATATTTATCGGAGGTAAGTTCTAAGATCATATTACCTTACTATGCTTTATTCTGATCAAAAATGGCACAGTAAAGAGAAAGGACTCCGAAAAATAGAATAACAAACATATTGAAGGTTTCAAAGACCTTAAATATAAAGATGTTACTTAATTTTCAAAGCAAAGTTCACGACATCTAGGAGGTGATAATTTAGGCATAATAGCTTATCTTTTATTCAGAAGATTTATTCAAATTTCTTCAGTTATTTGTATGTTTATAAACATAAATGCAGGCATGAACAGACAGACGAACATTTTCGTATCAATAATGAAGATGAATGTAATTTACTCGTACGAACAAGGCTACAAATATTTTGCGAAAAGAGCATAGTCGATGAAATAGATCCTTTGTACTTAACTGGTATTTTATCAACTCTGAAAGGATGAAAGGCAAAAGCCGACCTCGCGGTATTTGAACTCAGGACGTAAAAATAATAATTGCACAAATACAAATTACAGGCTCTTTTATTTGGATTGAACTTTAGTTTCCGTCTTCTGAAAGCATAGTCTTTATTAACAAATACAGAACTATGGAGTACTTAAATATATATTCTTTGCACTTTTACTTAAAATGGAAACACTTTGTAGAATGCTCAGACAGCACTACTCCCAAATTAATTTCAGTTTAGATTGCTAAGTGCTTTTAAATTATTTCGTTTGAACAAAGCTGCTCTAGTGTTGTGACGCATAATGTCCAGTGCTAATTTGGAATAAAAATAGAAGTAAACACATTTAGGAACATAAAACATTAATAACGTGTCGTACAGGTGAGCGCTGTAAAGTACAATTCTCTATATTGCGATCGAAACAATTTCACTTAATATAGTTTGATAATGCACTTAGTAGAGGCATGAATGATACAACAACGCATTTCCCCTCCTCCACACCGGAAGAGACAATAAAATATCATGTATATGAAAACTATAAAAGAAGTGAATGTGAATTGCGCATGGCATATAGTATAGTCAATTGGTTTCTTTTTCGATAAGTAAGCATTTACGCCTTTAAGAAATGCATGGATCCCACACAGTTTAATTTTCCTTGTTCAAAAGGGCCTTGTGACTTCATAAACAAACAGGAAAAAATCTTATTTATAGCTATGATTAATTATATATATATATATATATATATATATATATATATATATATATATATATATATTCAGTGAAAGCCTGCAATTAACACAGACCAGCAATTATATAACTTACGCATTGTAAAAATTTAGCCGAATTTATTCTCGTTCTTTGATAGGTAAAGCTATAACATATATTGTGATAAATCATTATAGATTTTTATGAAGTGTTTATGCAGCTTGCCAAAGTATTTATATAAATTTTAATGGTGCATTCACAATGATTAATAAAACAATAAATTTAATGTATATAAAGATTTATGTGATGGCGAATAGGTTAATAGGACGCAGTATCTAGATTCTGTTGTAGGTCTCTAGTTTTGCAAGAGGGTCTCTTAATTCTTTTTGTTGGACACCCTTAGATAAATGTTAGTTTTGAAATCTAATTCACAGCAAAAATACATACATCACTTCTCATTCATTATTTTATAACAAAGTCTAGTTAGTTACCGGAGTGCTCGAATACTGTAAAAGAATAAAAAAAATTTTAATCTTATAAGATTTTGATTAGTATGTGTATATATATATATATATATATATATATATATATATATACCGGAGTAAACACATAAATGTAAGACAAGGTGGAAAAAGTACCAGTGGTAGAGTAATATGCTTTATTTAAAGCAGCAGAAAATTCAACAAAACCTGTTACTCTGAGTTTCACGTTGCCGGCAACGTGAAACTCAGAGTAACAGGTTTTGTTGAATTTTCTGCTGCTTTAAATAAAGTATATATATATATATATATATTTATATCATACCGTGAAAGCTCTTCCTATTTAGAAATTCTGTTGTGGCACTTGATATTTATAAAATATAGAGAAAACAATTGTGTCTATTTAGTCTCGTGTTTGTAAGTTCGTATTTACTTTTAATTTTACATTATGCTGTTTGGTAGAACGTTGGATTCTATTAGATGGTGCTGAAAAGTGCCTGACTTTTGGTAAAAAAAAATACAGAAGGATCAGGTGGTTATAATTTTTATTCAACATATTCACCTTTGAGATTCTCACTATCTTTCCATTTTTTAAGCCCTATAAAAGAACTCGAAAGGTTGGGCCTCCGACCAGGTCTTTCGTGATACTCTTAAAGCCAGGGAGTTTTCAGAACCCCTTCGTATATGACCTCGTTCATCAACCAATTTGAGTTAAATATCAAATTTTGTCGGAATATTCACCATTTTAGATTGGATTTCAATTGAAAGAAAGGTTTATCTTTCACCTTTTTGAAACTACAAAAAAAAAGGAATTAAAAATAAGCATCCTTTTTATAGAGGAGATATATATACGAAGCACATTAGATATTGGCTGATCTAGTTTTATAAGGTAAAATATAATCTATGATAAGGTTTCGTTTTTCACCTAGAATAGCTTCATTTTATTTTTTCCTACCCCATTCATGAATGGAAACCTTTATGGCAACATTGATCTATACTTTTGCTTCATTAATTCTAGAGGATTGACACTATGTTTGAAAAATATTTTAGAGGATCATTTTGTGACATGTGCATTTTCATTTGGATTTTACGTCACTCCAAGAATACACTATGCTTCCTGCATTTAATCTCTGTGTTGAAAGGTCAACAACAGCTGGGAATAGTTCCTCGCCTTTGATTATCAGCGTATTGAAACTTCAGTCTCGAATCCACCCCACAACAGTTTTCATGATTTGTGGTTTACAAATGCCGAACTTGGTTTAGAAGGAAATTAAGCCAGCCCAGTAGAAAATGGTTTCTACTGAGAATAGTCCACTTGTTTTCTTCCACTCCGAAAATAATGGAATTATAGCGGTTTTTCTTTCGGTATTTTTTCTAGGTTATTCATTTCTTAAAATTGCATGCGCAGAAAAGCTTTATCTGGAAGAAAATCAAAGAAAAATGAGAACATGCCGTGCTGTTTTTCAGATTTGGAAACCATTTTTCTATCTTTATTTGTTTTTTTCTTCTAATTTTTGCGCAGAAATTTCCGGTTCAACAATACTGGCAGACTAAGTCTACTTAGGTTTTAACTCAACTCGGACTGACTTGCTAATGTTCACTGATTGAAATGTTATTTCAAAGACACGCGAAGTAAGGTATACCTTTCCACATGAATGATTTGTCTTTTTCTTCTTTTTTTTTCTGTTAATCTTTTGTGACTGAAGAACGTTTATGCAACAGAATCGATAACAGTTGGAGAATAACAACAGTATAAGAAGCCGTAATCCATAAAATACATAGCTGTTTCATTAAATGAATTTCTGTTCAACTTACGTATTTATAAAAACTAAGGGAATTTGATGTGAGGGAAAAGGAAAAAAAATCTGTATGTTTTTAATGTTTCTTCGCAATACAGTAGAAATAATCTGCAAAACAATTTTTACAATGTAACACACATTGACATCCCGCTTATATCAATTTTACATTATTTGCACCATTAATGCTATTGAGACGGTATGAATATCCGAAGGTTCATCTATATATCAAAATTTTCGGTATAAGAAAAACTAAATTCTTTTCAAATCCGTGAAAATTGAATATATATGGAGAAAACTAAAAAATCTAATTGTTAAAAACATCCTGAGGAAACTGTTGTTTGTATGTTAGAATCTTCATTTGCAACGCTTTATAAATATTTGCAATGATTTAATTTACCTTTTTCGATTAATCTTCATATATATTTGCACCAAAATGATTATATCTTCTTATCAACACTCATTCTAAGCCGGTTTCATCTTCTGGGTATTATTCCTCAGCACCATACACAATCTCTGGATTTATCGGTATTTTTGATCTCCTCTATGCCGACGTACAAACATCTATAATTAATAAATTATTAGCAAGCTGTGAGATTAATTATAGATATATATATAACTCAATGAAATTAAAGGGCTAAATATTTATGCCTTCAAGAACATAGTCTATAGATCGAATCTAGTGTAATGATGTATTTCTTCAACATAATTTAAAATGTTTTAGTGTACTACTGGTATTAATATATTGCGCATGAATGAATGTAAATAAAGTGGGGCTTTAATGCACCCGTCAACTCTTCCATCAGAACATGAAGTGAATTTTGTTCAACATACTACACGTAAAAGAAACATGAAACACTTCTAGGTAGACCAACTTATATTTTGTGAGAACTTCCTATTGTTTAAATATATTTAAGTTTTATTTACGCTATGTTGTATATAAAATATTGTCTAATATATCTTACGAACCACATGGTTCCGGTTTCAGTCCCACTGCGTAGCACCTTGGGCAAGTGTCTTCTACTATAGCCTCGGGCCGACTAAAGCCTTGTGATTGGACTTGGTAGACGGAAACTGAAAGAAGCTCGTCGTATATATATATATAATATATATATATATATATATATATATATATATATGTGTGTGTGTGTGTGTATGTGTGTGTGTGTGTGTGTGTATGTTTGTGTGTCTGTGTTTGTCCCCCTAACATCGCTTGACAACCGTTGCTGGTGTGTTTACGTCCCCGTAACTTAGCGGCTCGGCAAAAGAGACCGATAGAATAAGTACTAGGCTTACAAAGAATAAGTCCTGGGATCGATTTGCTCAACTAAAGGCGGTGCTCCAGCATGGCCGCAGTCTAATGACTGAAACAAGTAAAAGAGTAAAAGAGTAAAGAGGAATTTATGATGAGTACCAGAACAAATACTCACATTAGGTTATATTCTTATGTGCTAGCCTAATTTATGAGTGCTTCATAATGCAGCTGCCCTATGCTAGTGATGGCAGCAGAAGGAAGTGTACAACTTCATTGAGGAACAGTCAAGAAATCAGGAAACGGATTATCAGGAGATTCCAAATTGTCTCTATACACCAAGAGCATAAGGCGGCGAGCTGGCAGAAACGTTAGCACGCCGGGTGTAATGCGTAGCCGTATTTCGTCTGCCGTTACGTTCTGAGTTCAAATTCCGCCGAGGTCGACTTTGCCTTTCATCTTTTCGGGGTCGATAAATTAAGTACCAGTTACGCACTGGGGTCGATGTAATCGACTTAATCCGTTTGTCTGTCCTTGTTTGTCCCCTCTATGTTTAGCCCCTTGTGGGTAATAAAGAAACATATTCACCAAGAGCAAAGAAAGGATGTTACATATCTATTACACTCAGAGGAAGAGATTCTTATCTTTAAATTTATTTCAGTTCTTCCTATTTACTTGTGTTGTGTATAAAATAGACATTGATTAATAATTCTGTTTATACTTTACCGAAACTATAAGGCTGCTGTTAAATTAGTAAAAAAGATCGAAAACGAAAACTCAATATCAGGCGTGGCTGTGTTGTAAGAAGCTTGCTTCCCAACCACATGGTTTTCGGATTCAGTTCCACTGCGTGGCATCTTGGTAAGTGTCTTCTACTTTAGCCTAGGGCCGACCAAAGTCTTGTGAGTGGATTTGGTAGACAGAAACTGAAGGACGCCCGTCGTATATATATATATATATATATATATATATATATAAAGACTCCGCCGGTTACGACGACGAGGGTCCCAGCTGATACGATCAACGGAACAGCTTGCTCGTGAAATTAACGTGCAAATGGCTGAGCATTCCACAGACACGTGTACCCTTAACGTAGTTCTCGGGGATAATCAGCGTGACACAGAGAGTGACAAGGCTGACCCTTTGAAATACAAGTACAACTCATTTTTGCCAGCTGAGTGGACTGGAGCAACGTGAAATAAAGTGTCTTGCTCAAGGACACAACGCGTCGCCGGGAATCGAACTCACAACCTTACGATCATGAGCCGAATGCCCTAACCACTAAGCCACGCGCCCTCACTGCATATATATATATATGAGTATATGTATGTCTTTGCACCTGTGTTTGTCCCCCCTCTACCACACTTGACAACCAGTTTTGGTGTGTTCGCGTCCCCGTAACTTAGCAGTTCGGCAAAAGTAGCCGGTAGTATAAGTACCGGGCTTTAAAGAAAGTACTGGGGTCCATTCATTTGACTAAAAATTCAAGTCGGTGCCCCAAAATGGCTTCAGTGTAATAACTGAAACAAGTAAAAGATAGAGACAGACACAAAATTAATTTCAGTATACTGGTCTGAATGTGGAAAGCTAATTACTTTTTTGGTGAAATATCATTGCGTTTTGCAGAACTCACGCACGCATATACGTGTTTAAATTATGTATAATATGGGATAGAAAAGTATAATTGTTTACAACCATAAATGCTAGTTTTAAAATTTCTCTAAGAGATCAACGCAGTAGTTGTACTGACAAGCAATATTCGTAGCCACTTTAACATGGCTGTCCATTCGAGCGGACTCTACAGTGATTTTTTTTAACCCCAAGAGGAGATGCCCTCTTGGGGTTAAAAAATCGCAATAGTGTCTGCTCGAATAGACAGCCATGTTAAAGTGGCTACGAATATTATTTATAATTGTTTATCTTAGTTAAATTTCTATTCTTAAAAATACGCATATGAACTTTTCTTACCATATCCGACTGGTTAACCAACACACTTTAAGCTCCATTGTGGAAATAAACTACAGGTCCAGCTCTTCTGGACATACCAGAGAGCATCTCGACTGCTCGGATTAGAGCTTACACAAACACATATATGCATACACATCATTGCCTGTGGCCATGATAAATCGGTAGCCACTACACACATTTTTTTCTCTCCTTGTTTCTCTCCTTGTTTTTTTTTCTGTGTCGCTTTCTGTAGAAAAGCGTAGGCTCGAAACGTAAAAGACTTTTTCAATTCCTGAGCGTTATACTAATACATCTGTTTGTTTTCTACACCACCTGTCTTCGTCTTTTGTCCTTTTTCGTGAACTCTCCCTATATATATGTGTGTGTGTGTGTGTGTGTGTGTGTGTGTGTGTCTGTGTATGTATCTATGTGTGTATCTGTGTGTGTCTGTCTGTGTGTCTGTATGTGTATTAGGTATGTATATATGTATGTATAAGACACAGACACAGGTGATAAAACGTCAAAACTAATGGACTAGTGGACGTGGTACTAAACTCAGGTTCGTCATGTAGTCGTAGTGCCGTCTTTGTACAAAGAGGTTGACATTATGTTTATTCAAAACAGGCACACACACACACACACACACACACACACACACACACACACACACACACACACACACACAAGCATACACATACATACACACACGTGCATACATATGTTTGTGGATGTTTAAATATGTACACACACACACATAAATGCATACGTGCACATAAAATAATGCACGCAGACTTATATATAAATATACATTTTCATGTCAATATATACGTATGAGCACGGGTGTTTGTGGATATATGCATGAGGATATATGTATGTATATATATATATATTATATGTATGCGCGCGCGTGTTTGTGTGGGTGTAAGGCCTTATTCGTATAGTTATTATATTATGCTTCGATTGTTGATTTGCGAATGTACCAGTCAGCAAAAATCGAATTCTTTACACACATACATGAATACATACATATATTGACAAAGCTTTCAGACTGTAAGATTTTTCTCGTATAACTGATATTTATCCTTTATCGTCGAGTAAAACGATGTCGCTAAAGAGTTATATAAAGTCTTGTCTTTTGTTTTTCTATCTATCTATCTAGGCTTTTCACGGGTAAACCTCCCCTGTCCTCCCCTTTACACTTCATATTGACATTTCTGTGATTACGATCCCTATTGATCAACTTTTTTTTTTCCTCTCCCCTTTTCTTTTTTTTTCGCTCCCCCCCCTTTTTAAAATCCTCCCCTTTTTTTGTCCTCTTTCTTTCCTTTTACGATCCCTTTTGATCGAAAACCAACCCCCTCTTTTTTACCCCAAAAGAAAAGCTCTACCTTGTAATTTGTTCTGTCTGTGTGCAACCCTGTGTGGCTAATAAAGAAACATATCTATCTATCTATCTATCTATCTATCTATCTATCTATCTATCTATCTATCTATCTGTCTGTCTGTCTGTCTGTCTGTCTGTCTGTCTGTCTGTGTGTCTGTCTATCTATCTACCTGTCTATCTATCTATCTATCTATCTATCTATCTATCTATCTATCTATCTATCTATCTATCTGTCTGTCTGTCTATCTATCTACCTGTCTCTCTATCTATCTATCTATCTGTCTCTCTCTCTGTCTATCTGTCTGTATGTATGTACCTATGTATATATCTGTATAAATATGTGTGTGTGTACACTCTCTTTTACTCTTTTACTTGTTTCAGTCATATGACTGCGGCCATATTGGAGCACCGCCTTTAGTCGAGGAAATCTACCCCAGGACTTATTCTTTGTAAGCCTAGTACTTATTCTATCGGTTTCTTTTACTGATGTTGGGTAACAGACACAAACACACACACACACACACACACACATATATATATATATATACATATACATATATGACGGGCTTCTTTCAGTTTCCGTCTACCAAATCCACTCACAAGGCATTGGTCGGCCCGGGGCTATAGCAGAAGACACTTGCCCAAAGTGACACGCAGTGGGACTGAACCCGGAACCATGCTCCTTCTTTCCTTCCTTTCCTTAGCGTCCAATAACACTATACTTGTTCCACGTCCTCGCGTTGTTGTGTTTTCTCTTTGCGTTTTCATGTTTGGATTAACTATATATATATATATATATATATATATATATATAAATATATAAATATATATATACATTTGTGTGTGTGTGTAGACATATATGTAATTTGGAGAGAGTTTATTCGAGTTTATCAAAACGCAAACGTAAAAAAAAAACAGTGAGAAAATGATATTGTAGATTGTTGTATAAATGTCATTCTTCCACTCCTCCAGGTACATCTGCCTCTTCTCAAAAGTTCACTTGCCAAACTCCAAATTTTGCCAAGTTTTTCGTCTGCATATTTCCTTCTGCATCGAGAACAACTATGTCACTTAATTCCTCTTCGAAATTTTTCAGTGACTTTAAGCTCTTGAATCTCCGCCCCTACTCCACCCTATATTGACTACACCAGTATAGAAACCTAATCTTTTTTGCAATTCTTGACTTTCTACTGTATCTAGTTTAATTTTCTTTACTCACCACAGATCTAGACAAAATACTTCGGGCACCAAAAACAGCTGATTGTGGATTAAATGCTTCTCCGAATCAAAAATTATTGATGTATTTGGAAAATTTTGCAGATGTTCATGGCCTCGTATGGAATTTCAGTTGAGATAAGTTGACGGTTTAGGATGCTTGTGTTTTGTCTTCGTTGTTATATGCATATGAGGTTACTTACCGGTGCTACATGTTGTATGCATATGAGGTTACTTACCGGTGCTACGTGAAAAGGCTGGAGCGATTTCACAAATAGTCTCCCCACTGAATACTAGTTATGGATAGCAAATGAATTTTAAGTCCTGGAAATCTCTAGTACTTCAGCACCGATTACGAGGGAGTGATTATGTGGCTAGGATGGAAGATGATCGTATCCCCACATAATTTTGTGTATGTTGAGTTAGGCCAGCTAACAAATCGAATTTCAAAGATAAGGGCTGCGTAAAAAAAGCACTGACAGAGCTCAAAATCTTAGAAAATGTACGGGGAAGACTTCATTTTGAATCATTCATCACGAAGGAAAGTAGTGCATGAAAGGAAGGAATTCGAGCGAAATTGAGCCAAGTACGAAAGCTTAAGAGAAATGTTCGCTATAGTCTTGATATTAATTTGCTTGCGCGTGTTCTCGCACATCTCGATTTAACATATAACAAGCGTGCGTGTGTCAATAAGTCGTCAGAGAAATCTCACACACAGGGAAGTTATTAACTATGCATTATGTGACATCTCTAATTACAGTACTTGCAGTGTGGAAGCGTCGAAAACAATGTGCGCCAGGAAGTGGATCAAAACGTCCTAAGAAAGTTCACAAAAACAACATTGTAACATCTACTGCAAGAGGCGCCCATATTTACTGCATGTGTACAGAAGTGTGTAAGCCGCTAGCAGGTGTGAACAGCCACTTTAGTGCTGCTTCTGTTTCACAGTACAAACAAGTGGATGCATTACAGTTGTAACTATCATATATGTGTATATGTGCGTGTGTGTGAATATATACATATATATATATGTGCGTGTGTGTGTGTTTGTGCGTGTGTGTGGGCAAGTTGTGTTCACATACACACACACATCCATAGGTACTTATATACATATGAGTGTATGTGTGTTTTAGATATATGCAAGCATATATTCATATATGTATTTAATTACTTTTGTATACCTTTAAAAGTATTTGCTACTGTTACTAGATAATCCATCACAAAATGGAATACAATAACCGTTTCTGTAACCCTTTTAGTATTGTTATACCTTGTTGTTATTGAACCTAACTCTTGGGGTTATGCCTCATTTCCATCTGGCAAGCATTGTTAATTAGAGCTGGTTTCTGTCTTAACTTTAGCAAACATATTTGAATTCCAGTTAGTTGTGCTTATTTAACATTCAGAGCTGCATAAAACTTCCACAAATGGAATTCGTTGGTTCAATGGCCAGAACAGTCAGTTATCGTTCGGTTCTGATTGAAGATGTAACATCGGATGTAGTCTCACTAGTGAAAATGATACAGCGCCGACAAATTCTGGGCATTCAGTGTTTGGACGATGAGCAATCGGCTTCAGAGCATGTCACTCAATGATACGCTCTATCGACTGAGGCGGATTCTGATCAGCAGCTAGTCAGTTGAGAAGAGACGATACAGAAATTGCCAAGGCATAACATTGATTGTAGCCAAAACTGCTATCGATCCTCTTTTCAATGATGGGTGTATTGTGTATTTTGTTTACTGACATGAAGCCAGTATGTTGATCTTCTCCTTAGAATGCGGAAGAGCATTTCAAGTAATAAATACGTACTTCAACAAGTAGGATATTTACTTTTGTCTTCAGCTGAAATGATATTTGCTAATTCTATCATTAACTTTCATCTAAACTATTAAGAAATAGCTATTTTCACAAAACAGCAATATTGAATATTGGAAAAGCTGCTAGCATGAAGCAATGTCTTTTTTCTCTCTCTCTTAACCAAGTAAGAATGTTTTTCAGTGTCTCTTCCAAAACTGATGCTAGGATGGGCGGAAATAAGCCTTCAACGGAAAACGTGGCTCGAATGCTTATGACGAAGTGTGTTCATTAATAAAGGTATCCAAGGGGGAGGACAAATAGTGGAGTTAAACCGATTAACGGATAAAGTGTACCATTCTGAAAATATCCGTCAGACAGGCTTGCACCTAGACTTAATCTATCAAATTTCTGTTACTATAAGTTTATTAGACCGACGCTACGATAGACGTTACCCCACCAAGTTGTACCTCAGAGAAACGTAATCCATATTATAAAGATGTGAAGCGAACTTCTTAACCACACATCCACAATATACTTGCACTCATAAAATGTATTTATTTCCATAAGCGCCTAAGATATATTCGTTAGCGGACTCGACCTTATATCGTGTTTCTGCCAAGACTGCCTGGTGATGTTTCACTTTCCTTCAAGAGTCGCACATGGAAAGATTTGAATTCTGTATTCTAATCTACAATACTGCAGTTCTTTCTGAAAACGTTAATATTTTAAAGGTAAAGAAGCACCTAAAACAGCGCGCCGGCAGAATCGTTAAGCACACTGGACAAAATACTACTTAGCGGCATTTCGTCCATCGTTACGTTGAGAATTCAAATGCCGCCGAGGTCACCTTTGCTTTTCATACTTTCCGGGTCGATGGAATAAATACCAGTCGAGAACGGGGGCGAGGGTGGGGATGGGGGTCGATGTAATTGACTTATGCTCTCCCCACTAAAATTACAGACTTTGTGCCTATAGTAGAAAGGACCAATCAGAGGAGCACTAAACTGCTTTGAATTAAATATAGCAATGTAGAGTTGAATTAAATATAGCGATATACAGTAATATCTAATTATACAGCATATACCAAGCATTCTCGATGTAGTGGATACTGCAATTAAATAGCAAATTACTTTTAGCACCCGTGAAATTCAGCGACAATACAACGATTTGATTCGAACCTTGAGTTCTTCAGTTAGTACAGAAAATTTTTCTGCCATGATATAGGAGCATTTCAGAAATGTAAAGTTATTTCCGTCAGATAGGTACCATATTCACCTTCGATATCATAAGATAAACATTCAATATCAGAACTGCTTTGGTATTTAAGGAATTATTTCAACGTTCAATTGAAAAGATTAAAGTGAATAATATGGATTGCGACTTTGGGATTAACAATAAAGCTGTTTAAGTATCTCAATGAATACGCCGTTATCGGCATATACTGCTAAACTCAAAAATATTTCATGTAAGAATGACAAGCCGTACTATTCACTTCGAATCACACGTAACATGTATATATACAACACATACATACACACGCGCGTACACACACATATATACACACACAATTTATTCAGAGAACTGTATGCAGACGTACATATGTATGTAAACAAAAGTACATATATAAATACATACGTACGTACATACACACAGATTTCCCTCTCACTCTCTCTCCCTGTATATATATATATATATATATATTTACACACACACACACACACACACACACACAAATACCTAGGCACATGATTATATATGTGTATATGTATAAATACATATTTGTGTGTGCGCATGTGTGTATGTATGTATAGGAAAACTTTATACCTTAGAATAATTCCAATCATCAGATATTACGACATAAGGTGAAGAAGTGTATGAGCTGTTTCCTTGAAGATACGTCCCAAAACATAATGTACAGATTATATGTTATTTCCTGGAGTAAAAGCATTAGACTGAAATGGAATGTTTATACCTAAAGAATTCTTCGCTAATTGAATCTTAACATCATCTTATGGCATGACATATATTTCATTAAACTGGCTGTACACATTACAGGAATTTAGATATGATTTTATTTAAAGATTTGTTTTATTCATTATAATTCTTGATATACAGATAATTCTTGATATACAGAGAATGGTTCAATGGCATAACAACGTATTGGCTGCTCTATACTATAAGAATGAGTGTTGGAGAATTTCTATTTGAAATTTGGCGGAAATTGATGTTGATTTCAGTAGCGTAATAGTAGCATTTTTAATTCTCTTTCCTGATCGGCAAAGTTAGAATATATATCTAAATCGTCTGTTAGAGTTTATGTTGTGATTATCATGAACGATTCATTTTTATTTGGATAGGATGTCAGTATATTGCGAGTTGGTTAAAAAGGGTTGATTCTTGCAGAATTTCACAGAAGACCTATGGAACTTAAAATACATTTGTGAAGTAATAGACTCATTCCGGCATCCCTGCCCGAGTTACTTCTCCACTTTTGATAAACTTGGACTTATTTCACCTGTATCCGAAAAAAAAGTGGTTATACCTAATTCGAACTAAAGGAATTCTCTCTCTCTCTCTCCCCTCATACACAAGGATTTTATTTTCGTTGTTTGAAATCAATTTCAGAACTTTTGTCTCAGTTCCTAAACAGCCAACCACATATAACTATAAAAAGTGATATTAAACCCTCTCAAATAGCCTTTTAAAATTCAGAGGGTTTAATGTTTAGTGAAGCTTTTTGGTGTTAAACTGATGTGATGTAGAATGTTTTCCGTATAGCTTTACGTTTTATCCCAAGTCCCAGTCTCAGAAGCATGTCAATTCACATACATTAGTGGTTTAATTCACTTTGTTACTATACATTTTAAATGTGTAAACCTCTTCGAAAACGAAGACTTTTGTGGCTGGTTTCCCGGTTTATATCTTTTTATTTTTGCGGGGTGGGAACGCCGGTCCGTTGCAAGATTATTTATTTTGCCGGCTCAATAGGCTGGAGCAACGTGAAAAGAAATATTTTGATGAAGAGCACAATGCCTTGCCCAGTCCAGGAATCGAGGCCACAATCTTATAATTATGAATCCAACACCCCTTACCATTAAACCACAGGATTACAATACAATTCAAGAAATATATTTTTCAAAAGGGTTTTTAAAGTAGAACATAAATAAAGTGAGTGTCATATGAATTTACTAGTTATCTATATAGCAAAAAGCGTGCTTGAAAGTTTCCAGGGGGAGAGCATTTCTTGAAGACTATTGGAAGACTTAAACCACAAGGTGGTTAAATATATCACAATTCTTCCGATAATTTTAAAAAATTAGTTCAATATAAAGACTTCGGTACACCTAACGTAAAGGAATTATAACAACTGTTCTTTACAAGAATTATAAAATTTATAGTGCTTAAGGCATATTTAAGCGTTTAACAGCTAGTAAACCGTTGAAACAAAAGTATTATCGACACAAACTCATGGATACCAGCTGCCAATAACGAGTTACTTTAATTGACTTCAATCTGCCTTACAAAATGATAAATAGTTGCAGAATAGAATTTAGGGTTGCAAGGGAATAAATGGGAGATGTCTTTATCTTTACACCTAGATTAAGGGAAGTTTTTAAAACTGTCTTCCTTAGTGTGTTTCTTAATTTTATTTGGAGATAATCCAATCAGAATATGTCATCATGGGGAAATGATCATTGTCAGAGAAATTATTAGAATAATAGAGATAATAGTCTTAACATTTTAAACATGTTCATATTAACTAAATTGTTTTATAAACTCCATTGAACAAGTCATCCATTATAGTTACTTGTATTCCAGTGCGTTCGTATAAAGGACATGCACACATACATTCACTTTTATTGTTATATAATTCGGTAAATCAATTAAAGAACATTGTTTCTACTGTTGCCGAAAGTATAGAAACTATATCATCATAAGTACGATTGTCGACACAAGTAAAGCAACGATAGAGGCCGAGTCATCAACATATAATATGTTTTCTGTGTCCGTCTGTTTTTAATTCAATTTCGTGATTGATTTTCAGATGATATTTCTCACGTGACACCCATCGAACGTTTAAAAGACTTTCATTTTCCTCTAATCGTACAGTGCATGCATAAATATGTAAAGCTGATATCGCTGTTAACAACAACAATAATAATAGGACTGGCAAAGTATTTCGAAGCAAAGAGTGAAGACTACTGCATGTAGTAAAGCAACCCGAGGGGGAAAAAAAACACTTTTCTCTATACACAAGGAGGTGACTAAATACAAAACAGAAACAAACTACACTGACCTCAGATGACAACATAGCAGAAATGGTCAAAGAGACAAAAAACAACATGGAAACTGAATTACAAAAGATATTGAAGAAGAAATGGAGAGAAAAATCACTTCATGGCCACTACCCTTAACAGAGAGGAAGTGACAAAATAATGAAAACAAGCCTCAACACCAAATGCAGAATACGCAGCTAGCACAATGAGACAGTTGACCACATCATCTCTGGCTGCCTAGTCCTTGCCAAGTCTGAATATATATACAGACACAACAAAGTAAGCAGTTATATCCACGGGATAATATACCAACATTACAACATCAAAACTGACAACAGGTGGTACAAGAATGTGCCAAGCAAGACATGACAACATCCAGGCCAAAATCATCTGGGATATGCCGGTGCGAATCGACAAAGAAATAAAAGCTAATCGTCCAGACAAAATAGTCAAGGATTAGTGGGGGTGGGGACACCTGCTTTTAGACATTGCAATACCTTCTGATCAGAATATTGTCAAAAAGGAAGTGGACAAATTTTCAAAGTACAAAGATCTCGAAATTGCAGTATTCAAAATGAGGGGCATGAAGATAAAAACAATACCAATAATAATTGGAGCATTGGGCTTGATAAAAAACATACGAACAAAAATATAGAAGCAATACCTGGATCCTCAACACTAAACATTGTCCAAAAAATAGCCCTGCTAGGAACAGCCCACATTCTACGCAAGACACTATGACTCCAGTGATACAACCTAAACCAAACAATCCACAAATACCAGACATTCTGTTCAGCATTTACCCAGTGAAATAAACTTCCACCAGCAATCCAGAAAAACCAAAGCATTACACATTGAACACACAATACAAGCAATAAAATAACAAAAAACTGCACCACACCTCAAGAGAAAAAAATCTAACACAATACAGTACCGGGAAGAGTTTTCATACTTCCAACAGCAGAAAAGAATGTACAATGCTGCACATACCCCAACAACACGGAGATGTAGCAGGTGATGCAGTAGAAATTTGCCTCAATCTACCAAATATTGAATAGTTATTTCATAAAAAAATAATAAAAAATAATAAAAATAATAATAAGAATAATAATAATAATAATAATAATAATCAGGCAGTGGCTCTCATGGCTTCTGATCTTAATTGATTGGAAGTGTTATCATGTACATTGTTTTGTCTTGGTATAAAAGATGGGCTACAGCAAATATTCTGCTCAATACCACAGATTTGCTTGTCAGTTGTTTGACCTTAACCAGTTGAGCATGTCCCTTAGTGGCTGACGATATGTGCATCTCTGATCACGAGCAGAAGTAGTGGGGGAGCATCATAGCCATGTGTTGAGAGGGATGCTTTGGGGTTTGAATAGTTCACCTCTGGAAACATGGTGGTTCTTTCAACATCCTTAACAACCCTTATTCGGGGACCGTTTGAGCGGGATGGGCTACTCAACCTGAAGAAAATTCAACTGGGCCCCACCTGCAGGTCATGTGCTGTTTATCTTGATATGAGATCACCATGTCGCACATATGGTTGTGATGCATGTGCCTGGTGTACCTTTATCAGACGGGTAGTCATGATGGGTATATTAGGCTTCGTATATTTTACCCCAGTGTCACTTTGATGGCATGAACTGCTCTCTCACTCAATAATAATAATAATTTGGATTTTTGTTTGTTTCTTTTTAAACGCGAGACAATGCCAACTTTTGTTGATGACAAGTTATAACCGGTTGATTTGAATCATGTTCTTTCCTCACTGCCGAGTACTTATTTTAAAGACTATGCATTTGATACCGTAAATTCGACTTCTACATATTTTGTTCAGTAATAAACCGAACAAATTAGTGAAAATTATTAACTCTGGTTCCCATTCTATTCTCTTTTACAAACACCGAATCTGAATCTGTAATCTACATCTTTGCTACTTTAATATCCTATCAACATTTCCATTGAGGTGACAACGTTTTCTTTACTGTTGAATTATTTGCTTGATCTGTTTATGAATGTTAGTACCGTTTGTATATGCTGTTTCATTTTATATGTACGTGTGTGTGTGTGTGTGTATGTGTGTATGTATGCTGAATCAGTGTGCAACGATGTGTTTATTTTAGTGAGCGTGTGACGTTTGTTTACTGAGTTAGTAAAGGATTAACTAGTTTACTATTAATGTTTCAAGGCTGGGGTGGATAGGTATTATAGATAGATAGATAGATAGATAGATAGATAGATAGATAGATGGATGGATAGATAGATAGATAGATAGATAGATAGATAGATAGATAGACAGACAGACAGACAGACAGACAGATAGATAGATAGATAGATAGATAGATAGATAGATAGATAGATAGATAGATAGATAGATAGATAGATAGATAGATAGATAGATACCTGGCTGGTTCGCTTTATGATACATGTTACTTGTGTAATACTGCTCAACTTATATTTGGCTATTGGCTTATGTAGAACGGAGCACTATCAGGCTTCCAAAAGGACACTTGTATTATCGAGGTCAAGTGGAACATGACAAAGAAAGAGTTTTCTTTCGGCAGATTCGTTTCAGCTATCATCTTCGTGGTAAATGTATTAAATATTACAATGATTCGCTATCTGAAAGTGTCAACCATTCACCTGCCAGTTCCTTCAGTATAGTCCCAACTATCATTACTACTTTCTTTCGAGTTAAAGAAGAATTGGCTGTCTAACTAATAGCCTTCCTTAGAGCTCAAATACATCTGTTCCATTGTTCTTGATCCCATAGATGCCCTCGTTAAAAAGAAATCTGTCTAACCATGCAATGCAAGAAATAATATCTATTTCCTTCCAAACTTCTACTTATTATGAGTAAGAAACAACATATTACTGTCTATAAATCTATGGCATTTTTATTAGTACAAAAATTAAAGACCTGCCCAAGTTGATATTCTGTCACAAATGCTGTGCTTCTCGTTGCTTGCATTTAAATCTTAATGGATTTCAATTTGCCTTCCATTTCTATTTGCACATTTATTACGTACAATGATGAGCTGGCCTACACATTGTACTAATTTACAGCCATAGGTAGTCCATATTAAGTGTTTTGCCTCTCACTAAGTACTCTAGAGGAAATAGGATGCAAACTCCTAATTCCTATTGTTAATGTCTGATGCAATATCAATACGGCCAGATGAAATTTGTCCCATTTAAAGGAAGTAAGAACCAGCGATACCAAGGTGCATCCGATAACCGACTTATTCATATAATTGGAGAAGAATTTGTGTCAAGATAGAGTCAGCTTAAGTAAATCCCTTTGCCAAATAGATAGGCATGATGAGATGAATTTCAAAACGAGAACCTAACGAAATAGTTGCTAACTAGCTGGACCCGCATATATTCCATAGAGTGGGAAATCTTTATGACATTCTTATATTGCATATTTAAAAAATAATTTCTGCTCCTACGGAAATTATTCAGTAGGTCGCACTGAAAGCATTCTTCGACGCAGAGCAATACTTCCTGGTGCGTATGTTACTTTAAGATAATTTCTGATCAAACACCATTCCTGTCATTAATGGCTGTTTATGATCGGAGTGGATCAAATCAAAATCAACAATCTACTTGTTTTGAATGCAATAATATAATTTAAATGTGCTCTTTTGCGTGTGTGTGTGTGTGTATGTGTGTGTGTGTGTGTGTGTGTGTGTGCAAGAGAGAGAGAGAGAGAGAGAGATTTCCTTATGTAATCAAATGTATTTATTTACTTAAATACGCTCTTTATATAACTAAAATATGAATGACAATGGTACAAATATGCTAAAACCAAAAGTTGTGATGTCATAAAAATCCACTATAGAAACCCAAGCAAACCTACCAATATAAAAGTTAGCGAGAAAAGCATCAGCAAACTAACAATTCGCAAATGTAATAATTTAGAAACTAATATTTACCCTTAAGTCCATTTTATAGTCATTAAAAAGCTTTCTCTATATGTTCTGGATTTACATGGCTTTACCACTAACTCGTGTGGTAACTCGAGCCAAACAAGAGCAATGGTAAGCAGACAGAACGTAGAGCACGTGCTACCTTACAAACGGAGTGACAAGCAGATTTATAATATAAGTATGCAGATTTACTGATAATTACAGCAATGAAGTACGTCAGTTTGTGCCATATTTAGAGGTAAGTGGTGTTGACTGGCAGAACAAGTACAGTGTAGTAGTTACATGCGGTCTTTCAGGTTTTATCGTTTGAAATCTGACCGATGTAAATATTTCAATATATCGTTCCAGGATCAATAAAATGGAGAACCAGTTGAGGATCAAAAGCTATGTAATCGGTCGGTACTCCCGAATTTGTATCATATCATCATACCCCTATCACACTTCCTAAGTGCGAATAGTGGATTTATGCTATGATGTAATGTATGAATGCACCAATAAAATGCTACCGAAACAACTGTATAAATTTACCTGTTTTCTTCTTTGATACCTAGTTCTTTTACGTTACTGTGAAGTTAATGTTATGATACCTAGCTAGTCCTGGCGTCCTACGTGTTGATGCCCCTAGACTCTAATGAATCTTATAAATAATTTGTGTGTGTGTGTGTATTAGGTAGATAGCTGGTAAGACAGTTAAATCTATATATATAAAGCTGAAGTTGTCTGTGTGGCAGGTTTGGTAGCCTTCAACTAACACTATCTCCTCCGAGACCCCCGCACAAGTTGACCAAAATTGAGAGTATGATAGAAGAAGGCTTGCTCTTCATTTCGTAGAAGATAAAATTCAAATCGGAACATTTTTACGATTTTTTTACTGTTGTGTCGCTATTTTTCGGTGTATTTCAACCAGAAAAATGTTCACTTAAAGAGAATAACAAGCTACATAATGCAAAATTTTTACTTTTCAAAAATTCTAATTCTAAAGGGTCGAAACAAACCCGAGCAACGCCGAGCGATACTGCTAGCAGATTGATAAAGATGTATATAAAGATGTTAATGACTTGACAGGTTGTCACTTCTTTTCAGCTAAAGTATCCCTAATACACCTGAATCAAATACATGAACCGCGCCAGCTTCTTTTCAAAAAAATGTCCCTATTCTTTTTTCTGAGGAAAACGTCAAACAAAAATTCGAGAAGTTAACATTGAATAATGTGTGTATGATAATGTGTGTGTGGACGTTGCATTGAGATACTGTCAAACTGCTGAAAGTCATGAGTTGCATTATAAAGAAGGCCACGAACTATTTGGACATTAGATAGAAAAACTCTCAAATGTATTCAATAGATGTCAGATTTTCGATTACAAAGCACATCTATAAATACTGCCTTATTTATGGGACATTTTCATGTGCCCGCGCATAGAAAAACATTTGTATATAAATATAAATATACGTGTGTTCGTTGCAAGCATGCACGGGTGTGTGTGTGTATCCGTGTGGTGTAGGTGTGTCTAAGTATGCGTGTGACGTATAAGCTTAAGTAATTCAACGGTATAATTATTTTCATTGTCCACCGTTGAAATTGGAGCAATCAATGAACAGAAGTAAAGAAAAAATAGAATAAATAAATGCAAGATGTCGATAAAGTAAACGTAAAAATATTCGTAGTGTTTTGCTACCAATATTTACCTATATATTCATAAATAATTTATTACTTTTATACACAATTGGGGATAAAATATAAAGAAAATTGTTGGTCATTGAATATCCCCGCAAAACGGTATGTATTAAAGACCACTTCTTTTGCATTTCATTTGCATGTAATCGGATTACTTTGAGAGCAAGAAAGATGTTCAAGAAATATTTACTGCTATATTCTATTCAATTCTCTTCTCTCTATCTCATTCATTCCTATACATATAGGAGTGCACATACGCACACAAAGATAAATATATATCTCTCTCTTTCTATATATATATATATATATGTGTGTGTGTGTGTGTGTGTGTGTTATACATAATGTATTTATCTATGTATATACATAATATGTGTGTGTGTATATGTGCTTCTGTGTGCTTGCGTGTGTGTGTGTAAAGCGCTTGGCCTAGTGGTCAGGCAGTTGCACTGGCGACCACTAGATCGTGGGTGCAATTCCCCGATCAGTGAGCGTGTTTTTGTTCTTGAGTAAAACATTTATTTTCTTGTTGCTCCAGTCCACCTTTCGATCAGGTGGTGAAGTTGGCCTGTTCACTTAGCCAGCGAGGTGGCGTCATACAAAGTTTAAAACGATGCAAAGCGCATTGTGATCAGCGATGTGTAACAAGAACTTCTCGTTTGTTCGGTCACGTGGTCAAGACGATATGAATGCATGAATGTATGTATGTATGTATGTATGTATCTATCTCTCTTTCTATATATATATATCGACCTCCTCTTTTATATTTTATATATATTTGTATGTATGCATTTACATATATATTATCTATATAATATATATATTATATAGTATATATATATATATATATATATATGTATATACATATATCTATATGTATGTATTTCAATATATATATATATCATATATATGTATATGTATGTATATATATGCATGTATGTACATATGTATATAACATATGCATATATGTATATATGTATAATATATATATACATATATCCATGTATATATGTATTTATATATATATATGCATATATGTATATATGTCTATATATATATATGTCTATATGTCTATATATATATGTATATATGTCTGTATATATATGCACATATGTATATATTATATATACAATATATATTATACGCACATATATATAATATATATGTATACATATATTATATATATATATATATATATATATTATATACCATATTTCATAATACAGTACATATATATTTAGGTAGATACATATATTCATATACAGTACATATACATTTAGGTAGATACATACATTCACATATGCATACATACATACGTGCATGCATATAAAAGGTGTGTGTGTGTGTGTGTGCGTGCATGTGTGCGTGTGTTAAGAGAGAGAGTAGGCGTAATCGTTCTGCTAATACTACCTCGTGGTTTGAAGTATATAATCGCAAGTTACTTTTCTTCATCGACAATGTTTCTTGTCTTGTCTTGCAATATGTGATAAAGTTTTGACAAAATGCATAACTCATTACTTCCTAAAAGTTGCCTAGAAATGAACGTTATTCTGATTGGTTTGGGAAGAAATGAAAATAAACTGCGACTAATTTCTATATGGTAAAGGAAGGAGAGTATACGTGGGAAATAAAGGTATAGTTTGACAATGCATGTTGTTGTTTGTCATTTTGAATTGATAATAGTAATTGCCGGTGTATTAACTATTAATCAGTTCATTTAGTTTGTGTAGTATGTCAGCAAATAGTTATCGTAAATAGTTATCGCAGTGTCAACATTTGCTGAAGTTCTCTGATTTGACATTTTAAAAGTTTACAAATTTTCTAAGGTGCATGAATATGACGCCCTTTTACACACATATGTATATATATATATGCGTGTATACACACAAACACACACACAG
>NC_043005.1:47204683-47207183 GCF_006345805.1 Octopus sinensis | reverse complement strand
TTCACGCTAGAAAGTTGTAGTCAAATTATGTTACCACTAAAAACATTTCCGTTATCAAATCTACATTAATGCTTGGATGCACTTAGTAATAAACAATTTCATGAGCATCTCTCTAACTTAAAGCAACACTTGTACGTACATGTATATAATACTTACATACATACTACATCCTCTCACATATAAGTATGTATATACGAATATATATTTGGATATGTGTTTACACAAACACATACGCATAGATAGATATATATACATACATATATATATATGTAAATATATATATATATATGTATATATATTATATATTATATATGTATATGCATACATATGCATATACGCACTCGTATATATGTGTGTGTATAAAATCACATATACGTACATATTTCTATGTGTGTGTGTATGTGTATTTATGTTTGTGTATAAGAATGAATATTTACTAGTTAGCAATAATATAGCTTCTTTAACCCTCCATCACTATATATTCCTCTCTCTCTCTCTGTATGTGTGCGTGCGTGTGTGGTTGTGCATTTATGCATGTATGTATGTGTGTACACAAATATTTTTTTTATACATGAACGTACTATTCTATATACTCTCAACGTATAAACAAATGTGCGTCGATTGCTCTTGGTGACATTCTCTCATATCCCCTCTTTTACTTTCTGTTTCTATTTCTTTCTCGTCACCTCTTCATTCACTTTTTGTTTCATACATACATACATACATACATACATACATACATATATGCATGGTGGTGGCTGCCCCCTCGTTATCGAGTATGGCCATTGCACGAAGCTTAATCAATGATGTTATCGTGCAATGTCTGTGCAAGAAGATTTTTATTAAAGTGAGGAAAGGCTGTGCACTGAGTCAATCCCACTCACTAAGCAACAGCAGTCATAATCCGAAAAGAAGAACAAGTCAACATCATCGGTAACCACTGAGCCGCAGGTTTTATGTCGGAGTTAACTTCTCCTAGAAGGATGCCCTAACAAAGGCTAGGAGTCCTTCACTCCCAATGGTTTAACCGCGCGATCGTGTATTCAATCCGATTATTTCTATGTCCCCGCGCATGAAACATCCTTAGGACATTTATTGGATGGCCGTTGACTCTCAAGAGTTCCTCCGCCCTTTGACGGGTTTCTGTTTTTCATCCCGCAGGGTGTCCAATAAACACCCTCCTCACCAAGCAAGCTTGGTGGGGTTGCCGATTTAGTCGCCGACGACCCGACCATGCAACAGGTTGTACTGGGTTACATGTTACCAGTAGCACTCGAAAGTGACCTGACATAACATATATGCATACATACAACAGTGATGTTGACAGACCCTACCTAAGAAGAAATGAAGGTGGTAGAGGCCTGAAATCAGTGCAGAAGGCCTTCGAATGTTGTATGATATCACTCAGGCAGCATCTGCTGAACAACAGCAGCAAAAATAAATATATAAATGCAGTGCTGAAAAGTGAAGTGAGCAACATTGTACGAGTTGGCAGCGAGCTCCTCAAGAAGCACTCTCTCCTTGATGATCTCCTATACAGCCCCAAAACAGCTGGGCTCTCTTACCTCAGAGAAGATCTGGATAAAAAGCACTCTGCATACAAAAAAAAGTTTATGCATGGATGCTTGAAGAAGACAGTAGAATTGATGCGAGCGCAGGCTTTCTTGGACAAAAAATCACTACCATTACATCACACTTTGAAGGCTATGCGTTTGCAATCCAGGAACAGGAGATTGCTACAAAGTACCTAGTGAACAAGAGAGACAGTGACGCTCTTTTAATCCCAAGATGCAACCGCATGTGTAGGCTATGCCATGTTTCTGTGAAAGACATTAAGCATATGATTAGCAGCTGTCCTAAAATGTCGTCATGGTAGTGCTTCCCTATGCGGGACGGTGTTATCGCTAAAACAATTGACAATGCCATCCGCAAAGAAGGCTGTCCTGAAATAAACTTAGAAAATCCCTCTGTTATAGAATACGTTCATAAACACCAACTCAATAACACCTGCAGTTAATTCGATTTCTTAATCTATCTATCTATCTATCTATCTATCTATCTATCTATCTATCTATCTATCTATCTATCTATCTATCTATCTATCTATCTATCATCTATCTATTTATCTATCTATCTATCTATCTATCTATCTATCTATCTATCTATCTATCTATCTATCTATCTATCTATCCATCTATATATATATATAGATATATATATATATATATATATATATATATATATATATATATATGTGAAATAGAAAGATGAATAATCTTGTAGTAGATTAATCAAAAGTTTAACCGATACTTAGTAGCAAAAATCACAGCAGTAAACAGCACGGTTGGAGGTACAACCATCTGGCGTTGCAACCGTGCGTTGGTGCGGATAATTGAAATTAAAACATTATTGGTGAATTGAAGAAATGGAGCTGAACGCAGATTGAACAGAAATCGTTTTATTTCATTCTACACGTGTTTCGAAAGGCACAAATTACCAA
>NC_043005.1:47172183-47194683 GCF_006345805.1 Octopus sinensis | reverse complement strand
CTTATACACAAATGTACACAGAGAAAGAAATCGCCATAGTGTTTGAACTGCTTTCAGACTTTGTTGGCCATGATATAAGTTTTCACTTCTATTACTGTCAGCAACACCACTGCCATCACCAGCACTAACACCATCACAATAATAATGATGATGATGATGATGATGATGATGATGATGATACTAATGATAATAATAATGATAATAATAATGATAATAATAATAATAATAATAATGATAATAATAATAATAATAATAATAATAATAATAATAATAATAATAATAATAATAATAATAAGAAGAAGAAGAAGAAGAGAAGAAGAAGAAGAAGAAGAAGAAGAAGAAGAAGAAAAAGAAGAAGAAGATTTGCGTAAATGCATGAGTATGCTGCATGATGAGGTGCACAAGTGGTTACTGGTAGTTAGAGGTTTTCTTTAAAAATTTGCTAAATTTTGATATGCTTTAAAAAGATATAAATAAAAATAATATTTTTTTAAATTTAAAAACCTGAAAGAATCTAGGAAGGGGTGGAATTATATTTGCAGAACAGTGGATAAGGAAGCATAAAATATTTCCTTGGGTAGAGCAATAAAATAAAATAAAATGAAAGAAATTATAAAATACACACATTTTTCTGTTTTATTTCACTTTTGCATGCTTGTGTGTATGTATATATATATGTATATATATATATATATGTGTGTGTGTGTGTGTGTGTTGTGTGTGTGTGCGTGTGCGTGTGCCTGTGCTCGCAGTCCCTTGTACAAGTATTATTGTACAATGCCATCCGAAGTCTATAAGCAGAAGACTACACTACACAGCAGCACCATTCCAATTTTATGAGCAGGATTAGAATTTGGTTTGCAGTATGCTGAAGCATTACCTAACCTTGAAGAGGTAGCTTCGGTGTGTTATAAGGATGGTTACAAGTAACATCAAGAGTATTATTTAGCTGCAGACAAAATAGTTTTGCTGAAAGTTTGTTCATATTTGTGCTCATATAATTGAAGTCCCACAGACATTCCTTTCATCACCCGCTGCAACAGAGTGATCTTAAATATTACGTCTTTATTTCACGAGTTAAGAGTCAAATATAATCCTTTTTATTTAGAGCATTCTATAACAGACACGGTCAAGAGTCTTGTAAACATCAGGAGAATTAATAATTCTCTCGTTGAAGTTCTAAACAGCATGTCTCCTGTAAATTTGGCCCTATGGAGAGCAGATGTTATTAAACCTTTAAAACTGGTTTCGTAACTAATTCCATATTAAACTCAAAGAAAAACTCCAAGTAAATTGTAGGTACTTTAGACAAAGCACATTTCTCCTTTAAAGTCCACAATAGAGGGCAGAAGTAGACGTCTATGCAGCTTTTTGGCCACTGTAAGCATTACTGTCAGGTATACCTTCAATCGGGACTGAAACCTTATTTACAAAGCTATTATTTGTTACTCTTCATCTTTCAAAGCAAGTTTATGTAAATATTGTTTTAGAGTCAGCTATTACAATCAAATCTAACATTGCTTGAATGGTGGTGGTTAAACACGGGAAAAATTTCATTTGATTAAAATAACTTGAAACACTTTCATTGAAGAAATCAAATATAAAGAAAGGGAACGCTATATAATATCACTAGTGATGGATTTAACATGTCTCTTTCCTAATATTCCTTTTAGAAAGTTATCATTCAGCTTATTCTCTGCGTGAGGTTCAGAAATCATATTGCGTCTTGCATGTACAAGAAAACTGTTCAAAAATAAACGATCGCTGATTGCTTGAAGCTATTTCACATTTACCAAAGAAGTGTAGGATTCTCAGTAGTGTCTCTGATTGAATTCACACCGGACAAGATTTCTATCTCCCCTGAGGATCAAAACATTCTGAGATTGAAATCCAGGAAATGCTGTTGCGAACAGCTTAACATAGTTAATTGCAAAGTAACTTTTACTCTTTGACTAAAGCTCACCAAATTCACAGAGAGGTACCATAATATTCCCTTTGTCGAAGAGCAAGATTTCCAGCTGAGTAAACGGAATTTTAAACTTAAACTTTTGGTGAAAACTAGTTGAGATCAGAAATCATTTGCTTTTGTAATTCATTCTCACAGAAAAGATTACTTGGAAGTATGTGTGTGTGTGTGTGTGTGTGTGGTTACAACATTCTGAATTCAGTTATTTCTTCAAGAGTGACACAAAAGTGTGAATATATGCAGTCTTATCTAAGACTGTCTGATGTAAAGCTCATTTAGAAGGCCTTCCGGATATTAAATGTTTAAGAAGGATAGCGTTATAATTAAAGTCTTTTTCAGTGTAACTTTACTGGAATTTTTCGATATTGTTACCCAGTAGATGTAAATACATAAAGAACACAACAGGCGGCTGATTCAAAAATATTTATTTGTTTTTCTTGTTGAATAAGCTGAGAGATGGATTGATGATAAAACAATTAACAATTAAACAAAGATAAAACAAATGTTACAATATTATTTGAATAAAAAATAATTCATTTTTGTAATCATCTTTTTATAAGGCTGAAACTATAGGCGAAAGGAAAATGCATGTATTTTTTAAAAGAGAAACGCAGTAGAAGTTCTTTAAATCAAGATTAAATCAAGACAGTGTACTTTTGGAAGGAAAAGTTAAATCCATTGCTATTGGAAATATTTATGTAATAAAATATAATTAATTAAAGCTGTGCATCTAATCGAATGCTATAGAACCATTCATATCGCCTTGAGGGCAACGAAATACTTATTTTGACGAAGCCCTACATATATTTTATGAGAATGTAAAATCTATGGAAGTTGGTATATATAAGAAATAGACTCAACTACAAATTTAAAACACGTTTATTGGGGAAAATATTAATTCACAAACTTAATTTATCAATGCCACACGAACGAAAGGTAAATAACAAGGTTTGACAAGAATAAAAGGAAACGCAAAATTATAATAGTTCTGTTGTATGACCATATTATTTATTTTCTTTTATTTGTTTCAGTCATTTGACTGCGGCTATGCTGGAGCACCGCCTTTAGTCGAGCAAATCGACACCAGGACTTATTTTTCTAAGCCTAGTACTTATTCTATCGGTCTCTCTTGCCGAACCGGTAACTGACGGGGATGTACACACACCAGCATCGGTTGTCAAGCGATGTTGGGGGGACAAACACAGACACACAAATATATATATATATATATATATACGACGGGTTTCCTTCAGTTTCCGTCTTCTTTCAGTTTCCGTCTACCAAATCCACAAGGCTTTGATCGGCTCGAGGGGGACTGAACCCGGAACCATGTGTTTGGTAAGCAAGATACTTATCACACAGTCACTCCTGCGCCTAGTTTGAAACATTATGGCTTTTTTTCTCTACTCACAGCAGAATATCACGCCTTAGTAACTTATTAAGTGTTACGAAGAATATTATGTTTATGTTACGATACACACGATGAACCATTTCTGTGTTAGTACCTATGTTAGCATACAGTCTATATTAGAATGGATATAAATAAATATATTTTAATATTACTCACATTGTGAGAATACATTAGGTTTAATAATTACATTAAATATTTATAACTTCATATTCTAACCATATTTATGAACTCTTAAATGTCGAGAACTTTTTATTCTGACAATGTCGGCCATACCTATATCTCTATTCTTTTTTCCCCTTGCATAATGACACCGATTCATGATTTTGAGAAATATGTACATTTTAAATAGTTAAATGTAGTCAGGCTATTCTAATGTCCATTCTGCTTCTCGCCAAAATAATGATTGAAATATCGATTCAAAAAACCAGCTTCGAGAAATAAATATTTTCTCAAATAAACAGAAACTAGCTTATCGATTTTGGACACGGGGAGTTTTGTGATAAAAGTTGTGTATTCGTATTACTTTGTGATTCTAGCTTTGTTTTATTGTGATTATGCAAGAAATTAATTTTATGATGCCATTTACAACGTAGTGATAACGTTGATGCAGATATGTTAAAAATAGTGAACCGTAGTTTGCGAGAAAATTAGTTCTACTTTGGCAGACGCTAACAAGTTTGTACGGAAAAAGATCAATCGACTGAAACATAACACTAAATTACAGATATTTATTATATAGACTCCGTAGAGATTGAACACAGAATGAACATTAGCGGGATAGGGACGCGAAAGGTAAAAGGACTACGAAAAAAAACAGCCAAAATTAGCAACAAGACTGGCAAAGAACCTTAGCTTTCAATAGTGAGCAGAAGTAGTAAACAGTACACACTAATAGACGACAGTGAACACCAGTGTACGAAGCCTTACAACATTTAATTTTAAATAAGACATGTAATATTAAAGAACTCTCGATGACACAGAGGTGTATTGGACGAGTTATGAGGATGAGAGATTGTTAGATGCATTATTATTTTATTCTGTTATTCTTTTATTTGTTTCAGTTATTTGACTGCGGCCATGCCGGAGCACCACCTCTAGTCGAGCAAATCGATCCCAGGACTTATTCTTTGTAAGCCTAGTACTTATTCTATCGACCTCTCTTGCCGAACAGCTAAGTGACGGGGACGTAAACACACCAGCATCGGTTGTCAAGCGATGTTGGGTGGGGGACAAACACAGAGACACAAACGCACACACACACACACACACACATATACGACAGGCTTCTTTCAGTGTCCATCTACCAAATCAACTCACAAGGCATTGGTCGGCCCGAGGCTATAGTAGAAGACACTTGCCCAAAGTGCCACGCAGTGGAACTGAACCCGGAACCATGTGGTTGGTAAGCAAGCTACTTACCACACAGCCACTCCTACGCCTATTGATAAGGAATATGTCTGCATTCGTGGATCTGGAGACAAAATATTCAACATCAGTATAGATATACTTACTGAGACTAGGCTGACGATATGGTGGATACGCAGCACGGGTTCTTCTGAGTGTAAATGAAGCAGATCAGATATTTGTGTCTCTGGTAGGATTTGCCATTAAAACAACTCAGCATCACGGAAAATTAAAGTAAGAATCGACTGTTGTTTGTATCGCAGATGTGTTTCAGAGTCCTCATCAGGAAGATATGCTATCCCATCTTAATCAATGGTTACATTCCTACGATGATTAAGCCTAATGTCCTAACGAGAAGTGCAGAACTATGAATCACGAATTCTATTTATATAAAATAGACTAGTTTTAAGTATTAAGGTCGATATTATCGACTTAACCTTCCAGACAAATCGAAACTTTGCTTTCTAAATACCTGAAAGCTATAGTAATACTTCAGTTGAAGCATTTATGGAAAAAAAAAAATTCTTGAATTATTTGATTTAAATTACTTTTTTACTTTATGTTTACTTTTAATAGTCTAAGTCATTGGACTGCGACCATGCTGGGGCATCGGCTTCAAAGGCTTGGTGAAACAAATCGAAATTAGCCGAACAGCTAAGTTACGGGGACATAAACTAACCAACACCTGTTGTCAAGTGATGGCGGGGGCTAAGCACAAACACAAAAGCATAGAAACACACACAAGCACAACACAAACCTATGCACACATACGCACATACACGAACACACACACACACACATACGACGGGCGTCTTTCAATTTCCGCCTGGGGCTATAATAGAAAACACAAGCCCTAGATGGCATGCAGTGGGGTTAAACCCAGAATCATGTGATTGGAGGCAAGATTCTTTCTACACAGCCACGCCTGGCACTATTGTAACCACTTCTTCGACAAAAAATTATGCGCAAGTGTTTTTGAATATTGTAAATCGCACAAAATATTAGGTAACATTCTGGGATGTAAGGAATGATTATAAATCAACATAAATATTCTTAAACGTTGTTAATTTTCCAGTCCCAGTTATAGTATCTCACGAGAATTTACAAATCTATTTATTTAATAATCTCTACACTAATATATATATAAAGCGGTGCAAGTGTGGTCGAGGGCAATAATTTACGTTAATGGTTCTCAACCGGGGTTCACTTAAGATTTTGTTGTTAAAGTACATATGCAATGAATTGGTTATATACTCTATAATAACAACAATTTTAGACAAATTAGAACTCTTAATAATATTTTATAGAATTCTTAATAATATTTAATTATAAAATACAATAGGATGTTTTTAAACATTGAATGGCTACGGGGGTCCAGTAGAGAAAAACAGGAATCAAAGGGGCCATAAGCAGAAATTGTTGAAAGCCATTGATTTACTTGAGCGTATTAATGAAAACCAAGAACACAAAGTTTCGGACGAAATCTAGACAATACGTTCAGTGAGACTCGCTAAGTTATTGGGTTATTTAGGAATAACATTATAATTCAAAGAGTGTAAAGTTTCTAGCAATTATAAACAAAGTAGTGTGGCTTCAATAGCAGAAAATAACAACAGAAATTGGATATTTTGTAACATATGGATACGATACAATGTAATAAAAACATTAGTTATTCAAATACTTCGACATCAGATCAGTATTAATTAATATTATAGCAACAATCGCAACCTTACAAAACAAGATTTGATCGAACACTTTTCAGACTATACGTAAACTATGTTCACAAGTTTCTTATATTGATAGCATATTTTACTTGTGGCATTAAATTCATTAAGGACCAAAGAAACCTGTTCATGCAAAATGAAAATAATGGCTCCTTTTCTGATTCACCCTTTCATCCATGATATCCAATCTGAATTGTTGTTTTACTATGAAACTTATTTAATTCTTAACTGAAAGAATAATGTTATCATTGCAAGAGAAATAGGATCTTATAAGGGCGACTCTTCTCTTCATACAGGAGATGCAATTGAAATTGTGTTTTTGCTCGTAGAATCAAGTAGGTGGGAACAATTCTATGAAATACTTCTATCTTGTATCTGATCTATAAAAATGTCATGCTCTTGACTTTTGCCTTGGAACGACTATATACATTGACATTTAGAAGATCTCCACTTGCTCTTGAAATAATTTTCTTTACATCAAAAGATGCCTTAAATTGGAAACTAGGAACCAATAAGAAAGAGCACTGAGTTACAAATTACATTGTACGCGCTCATCAGTAAAGAAGCCTTGGGTCAGTTAAAATCATTAAAATATACTGTTTTCAAATCAATATTTTGTAAGATGCGTTCAGTACCCACGTTTACAACTAATATTGCATCTTTCGTAGAAAACTGAAGAAAACTCATCCCAAATCAATTTCTTAGATTAGTCATTAACCAATCATTAACAACATAGTTTGTTTATAAAGATTTTGACTGAGTTCAGTCAGAATCTTCTTTATTGGAAGCACTTCCTCTGTGACTCATGAAAAATATCGTATGAATTGTAACAGTAATCCGGATTTTTATCATGATCTTGGTTGAGGTTCTAAGTGTGTAATATCCCCAAACAGCCGGGAAATATGACAAAAACACAATAATTTATTTTTCTGTTCTATATCATATATTTTTTCTTTTGCAAATATTAACAAAAGGACATTACATAGAGAATATAAATAATAAACAATAAACAGCTGAATGTAGGTCAATACATTTATGTTTTGCACAGATGTAATATAGTTTCGCATATATTATTTCTAGCTTGTATTATTGAGCATAATATGAATTGTCTTGTGTTATACCGATATTACATTTGACTGTATGCTCCAGTATTATATAAAACATATCTAGTGTAAGATTCATAAAACGTGTTTTATGTTTTGCAATCGTTATGGATGATATTGTTCTTAATGCATATAGTTTCTAAAATATATATAATATATTTCTTCCCCTTTGATATGAAAAAAAGACTTTCATTTAAAACATCTGAAAGCCATGCGCAAAGCCATCGGCTATCATACTTATTTTTGTTAGAGCCATAAAACCTAGGTTAGATTAGCAAACCTGCTTGAGTTGTAGTTTGAAGAATGTGATTATATTGTGTTATTGCTTAAACAATATTGATACATTCTTTAAGGCTGTGGTAAACGATGAGAACATAAGAAAGAGTTGAAAGTATTAGCAATGTTGCGTCACCAAACGATTAGGGCTCTTTATTAGTTTGAACAGCAATTCTGGTAAATTTTCTCTTTTATTGTTTTCTATTTTATATCTAACTTAGAGGATTAATAAGCGAACATCAGACAAAAACACGCACAAAAAATTGAGAGTAAACATTGCAAAAGCTTTCAATCAACTGTGAAGTTATCTTACAATAGTAAGGATTATTTCTGTGTGTGTGTGGTGGGGAGGTTCGCAAAGTCTCATAGTCCGGCTTTTTGATGCAGTTTAATATTTTGTTGGAATTTTTCCTTCGTCGATGCCTATGGGAAACTCGTGGGCAGAGAAGGAATTTAAAAGGACTGCAGCTCTAGCCATGAACGAGTGTTGGAGTGTTACTAATGAGGTATATCAAAATAGGAATCACAGTGAGAATAACTAAAAGAACAGATATGGGCAGGGTACGTGGCTATAAGATTTTTAAAATTTGTGCGAATCAAAACACTCAAAATCCCCCTGTACATAACATTGTCGTAGAAAATAGTTTCTATATATATACAAGACTTTTCTATCATTTTAGTATCCTCTAGTATCATTTTATTGATTAAAAGTCGTCTATACTCCCATAAAAGCGATGTTTATGCCCTTTTTGTTCGTAATCAGCGATTATTTGCTCGAACACTTCGGTTTGAGTATTCTTTTACAAGTTTCCACTTCTACAATCGCGGGACGTTTTGCAATATTTGTATTCTTATTTGTATCGCTATTTGCTCGAACATATATTTGAATCTGTTGGATGTCCATGTCAGTCAACATGTTACTCCTTATGATGTTCCTGCGAACATTAGCTAACTTATTGGATTCAAATTTTGGCACAGGCCAGCAATTTCAGGGGAGGAGTAAGTCGATTACATCGACCCTAGTATTCAATTGGTTGGTACTTAATCTATCTTCCCCGAAAGAATGACAAAGTCGACCTCCACGGAATTTGAATTCCATCACTATATACTTGCTGCACATTTGCAGTCTCAACCAGACTTACTACTACTACTACTACTACTACTACTACTACTACTACTACTACTACTACTACTACTACTACTACTACTACTATTATTATTATTATATTATTATTATTATATTATTATTATTATTATTATTATTATTATTATTATTATTAAACGATATGAAGAGCGCGATGCGATTGCAATACATATTTTATTGGTTGAACGATATTTCAACAGCCTGCCTGCTTTTGTCGAATTCAAAATAAAAGTGATACATAGAAATTCAAAAACACATAGAAATTATTAAATTCAAATTCAGAATTTGAACGAGGTAAATAGCGTTCCCACGTTGATGGAATGAGATCATCAGTCTTTAATTTTCAAGTTTACAACTGGCAGAAAGAAAAAGAAACATAAAAAACGAAAAGAAAAGAAGGAAAAAAGAAAAGGAAAATGAAGAATATTTAATCAAATATTCTTCATATTTACACAAAACTGTAAATATGATGAAATTCCCCTGTCATTTTATTTATCCCTTCAAGGTGTGATGTTAATAACTCAAACATATTTCTCCTCATATGTTTTGAGGACTGAAGGTGTAACCGATTCAGGATATTTTCTGAGAATATGTACTTACAAGTCTTTTTCAAAATTGCAGTCGTTTCATGTACAATATACAGCAAGTTCTGTCGAACTGCTGTTATTGTGACAGATGTCATATCTGCTGCAATCAATAAATCTTTTATTTAATTGTACTGTTGTACAGCCAACATAAATCAAGTTGTGTTTGGAGCAGTCTGCTGCATATGCCAAATGAGAAACTCAACACGTTCCACCTTCTATGTAAAACATAACATTTCTGTTACTATTCCTGATGGAATTGACTTAACTCATGTTGTTGCACAATGAACAGGGCTTACTTCTCTTGCAGCTGTTTTTCAAGGTACAATGTGCAAAAATTCCAATGTCATTTTCTTGGAGTCAGAAGTAGAGGTTAATAGTTCTCTTATATTTTTATTCCGTCGAAAGGCCACAATAGGCGGCTGAGGAAATATGTGTTTGAAACGAGGATATTTTTCCGCAACATACTGGTAACTTTCGTGTAACACTTTTGAAATGCCAGCGAAACACAGGCGTCAGTGTAATCGACTTAACCCCTCCCCATTATATTTTGAAACCATTATAATCATTGTTATTATTTAAGACGTCACAGTCTCCAATATCATGATGATGATAACTGAAGATGTTGTATCAACCGGGGGCTTGTACACTCTGTCAAGTCACAACAAGGATCTCAGACAGACAGTACTTTACAATATGCCTGAAGTTCCGGGTAATGCCGATTTTTGCAATACACCTAGATTGTAGGGTATTTCTAAAGTTTCTAGATGATTTTTTCAGGTGATCTTATATCACTTGACATGGTAATCTTATATCAAGATAAACAGCACATGACCTTGCAGGTAGGACCCAGTTAGAATTTTCTTCAGGTCGAGTAGTCACTCTTGCTCAAAAGGTCACTGAATAAGATTTGTTTAAGGACGATGATCAAAACATCCATGTTTCCAGAGGTGAATTATTCAAACCCCCAAAGAATTCCTCCTCACCATCACGACTATGGAAATACTTACTGATGAGGATGGTCACGACGACGATGCTGCCGGTGTCAATATTGATGACACCATGAACGACAACGACGACGACGATGATGATGATGAAAGTGGGATGGTTCTTTATTGTGCGATTGATGGGAGTGGTTGAGGAAGGAATAATGCTTGTGACAAACGTAGATTTGTTAGTGACAAATGTTTTTTTTTTTCATAATTGCATTTAATCTTTCAACAAACTTCTAAAATCCATTGCAGTTTTTGTATTCCAATTACGAAACTCTGTGCACGTACATATGTGTGTGTGTGTGAGTGTGGAGGCGATAGTTGCACAGATTGTATGTATAGTGCTTTTATAAACTTACAGTAAGTGATTAATGTTTTCTGATAAATGTGTGCCTGTGTGCAATTGTGATAGATACGAGGTACCTTGAGCAATGAATAGACACTTGCATGGTTACATGCATGTGTTTAACATAAATAATTTCATGGTTTTCTTGTTGATATGTATGACTGATAACTATATGTGTATTATGCATATACACGCATGTATGTATACATATATATATATGTACATATATATATACATATATATATAAATATATACACACACACATATATGTACGTATATATTTGTGTGAGTGTGCGTATATATATACATATATATATGTATATATATATATATGTATATATATATATATGATATATATATATATGTATATATATAATATATAATATATATAATATATATATATATACATATATGTACGTATATATATATATATATATGTGTGTGTGAGTGTGCGTATACACAAACACACACACACACATATGTATGTAGGGGAGCAAGTAATGTATGTATCCTTTTTACGTGTTTAAATGCATATGCATATATGTGAGCATGGGGTCCATATGAAAACGTGCAACGTCCACCTTCGCTATGCTGCTACTTTATTGAAAGGAAAATAATTAACCAATTCCAAGTTAATTCCGTATGTTGAAAAGAACATCAGACTAACGTCTAACAATGTCCGAGTTTAATAGGATTTGTGCTGAGATGAAACCTTATTTAAAAGGAAGGCCGACAAAATGAACGGCTCTTTCATCTTCAGAAATGTATAAAAGAAAACATAAAAGGAAAAGCTAATTGTTTTTTCTCCCTACGTTTTCATCATGTACACATTCACGTGTGCATAACATATTCTATAAATACTCAAGCATATATACAAAAACACGCACGTTTTTGCGCATACGTGCATATACGTACGTATAATAAAATACACACGCGCACACACACACACTCGTGCACATGTATGTAAGCACACACACAGATCTAAGTATGTGTGTGTGCGGGTGTATGTGTATGTATAAGAATCATCAATATCTGCATATGTACATATGCATACATTAATACATACATATATATATGTATATATATATTTATATTCATATATTAAATGTATAAATATATATATATATTTATAATATTTAATTATATACATATATATATATATATATATATATATATAGTTAGATAGATAGATATATCCAAGTGTGTATATATATGTATATATATATATATATATATATAATATATATATATATATATATATATATATATGTATATATATATATATATATATTTAAATGTATAAATATATATATATATTTATAATATTTAATTATATATATATATTATATATATATATATACATATATATATATATACATTTATATATATATATATATATATCGGTGCCCCAGCATGGCCACAGCTCATAAGCTGAAACTAGAATCAATCAATCATATATATATACATTCATATATATAGGAGAGGCTGTGTGGTAAGTAGCTTATTTACCAACCACATGGTTCCGGGTTCAGTCCCACTGCGTGGCACCTTGGATAAGTGTCTTCTACTATAGCCTCAGGCTGACGAAAGCCTTGTGAGTGGATTTGGTAAACGGAAACTGAAAGAAGCCCGTCGTATATATGTATATATATATATATATGCGTGTGTGTGTGTTTGTGTGTCTGTGTTTGTCCCCCTAGCATTGCTTGACAACCGATGCTGGTGTGTTTATGTCCCCGTTACTTAGCGGTTCGGCAAAAGAGACCGATAGAATAAGTACTGGGCTTACAAAAGAATAAGTCCCGGGGTCGAGTTGCTCGACTAAAGGCGGTGCTCCAGCATGGCCGCAGTCAAATGACTGAAACAAGTAAAAGAGAGAAAAGAGAAAGAGAGATATATACACATACATATATATATGTGTATACATATATATATATATATATACATACATATATATCTTTACACACACACACACACCACACACACACACATATATATATTTGTAAAGGGGACACTCATAGAGGTGCTCATAGGTAACAGTAGATATAAACAAGGAAATATAACTTACATATATGCAGCCACACCTGTGTGTTGACAATGTCTGTATATTTAATTAGAAACATACTCGCTTTTATACAGGTGAATGTGTGTATGTGAGTATGTGAGTATGCAGAAACACACAGACACACACATATACATAAATATATATGTGGAAACAGCGGACTTAGTGGCTAAGGCATCGTGGTTATAAGATTGTGTTTTTGATACGTGGACCGGGTGATGTGTTCTGCTCTGGACCATAAAACCTGTCCAGGAGAAGAACATATATACCCCACAGAATTCATGAAACCGGTCACATGAACCAATGGCTCGGTAAAGACCTGTAATCCTTCTCTGTTATATATGTACAAGTAAATTATATGGACATCTGTTATACATATATGTATATATATATATATATATATATATTATATATACATATGTATATAAGTATATATGTATAAATATATGTATATATATATATATATATATATATATATATATATATATATATATATATATATATAACATATATATACACAAGTATTCACGTGTAGAGATTGATAGGTATGTTTATGTATTGACAATGTTTTAAGCATTCATGCATAATTTTATATATGGTGGGTGTTTCACAATTATTTAGAGTAACTAATCGAACGTTATAATATATACATACACATTCATACACATTTGAGTTCGTAATGGTTGCTTAACTAGAGCGGATTATCAGGGAACACTTTATTGCATTATGTTACAGAGACCTAATATCAAGATTTGGCTAAAGTATATATATATATATATTTCATTGTTATCGACGGAGGCAGCATTGGTTCGAATTACTTAACAGTATATATTAATCGGGAATATAGATATAGGATTTGCACAATCATGAATGTTTGTACGCGGGCGTATTAATATGTGTGTGTTTTTGTCTGTGCGCGTGTGTGTGCGTATATGTGTTTGATAAATATAATATATAGGGATTCAACAGTTTTGGTCGAAACGCCTACTAAAATCTCTGAACAAATATAATTAAAACATTTATTTTAATGTGGTCAGCTTTGGTAGGGGAGACAATCTCTTCTGCATTCAGATAATTCAGGCGCATTTGAATGTTTCGAATTTATGAGTAAAGATTGTAAACAGAATATATACATTTAATATATATATATCTTTCTACATATTGAAAATTTATGTTGTAACATCTATAATAATTGAGAACACTCCTTGCTGCCTCCTTGTATACTGTAGTAAATGCGTTGTTTAGAATTAAGAAAAGTGGCGGCACAAGAAATATTTCTAGTGTGGATAGATTCCAGACTAGAAGAATGGTTGTATGAAGTGATAGTGTAGAAATTTTGTATCCAATATTTTAGCATGTTGCGAATTATAGTATAGTAAATAATCGAAGCAGACATCTAGGCGTAGGCATGATATTTAGGCGAGGCAGACATTCAGGCGCAGGCGTAGGTCACAGATATAGATGTGGCTCATAGGTGCCGAGGTGGCTCATAGGCGCAGACGTTGCAATAAGTGCAGGTGTGGACGTGTGGTCAAGAACATTCCTTCCCAACCTTGTCGTCTTGGGTTCAGACCCACCGTGCGGTAACTTAGATAAGTGTCTTCTAATATTGTCCCGGGACGATCAGAGCCATGTGAATGGATTTGGTACACGAGAACTGAAAGGAACTCTGTGTGTGTGTGTGTATGCGTGTGTGTGTGTGTGTGTGTGTGTGTGTGTGGTGTGTGTGTGTGTGTGTGTGTGTGTGTTTGTATTTATACTGTCTTTGTCGTCAACCACCACATGACGACCTGTGTTGGTCTACTTAGCGATTCGGCAAAAGCAATAGAAAGGAAATCGACACGATAAGACTAAAAACAAAACAAAAAAAGTTTTGTGGTGCGGTCAGTTTGTCCGATTAAACCCTTCAAAGCAGTGCTCCGGCATGGCCGAAGATAAATGTCTGAAACAAGTAAAAGATACAGGAAAGACAGGAGAGATATAAAGGGAAACGTAAAAATTATTTGAAGGTAGGGGATTATCGTTGATCGATGCAGGATGTCATTGAAAGTTAAGTGAAGTCAGAGCTGGTGTCTGACAGTGAAAATTAAGATTGTGAAAGAGAGAGGCAAAGAAATCGTAGACAGGAGGGGACATTATACTCTCCTCATCATATTAGAGTTTTTAACTTGGAGACTGTTTCAGTTTTATCGAGCGCTTCAAAGCAGACTGGAATAGACATACAATCAGCGGTAATAGAGACAATTACTTCACTGTTGGGGATTGAAACGTTTCGACCATGACCTGAATGTCGGATTTTATCATTTGAGTATTTAAGACTTAATTTAGTTGTTGGGCAATGTTTAAGCAGGCATGCATAAATTTACATAAGATGTGTATTTGACAGTGACACAGAGTAACTTATCAATCCATCCAACCATCTATTCATATATATATATATATATATATATATATTATATATATATATATATATATATATATATATATATATATATATATATATATATATGTATATATAATATATATAATATATATATATATATATGAATACATATACATGCATATATATATATTTGTATGTATGTATGTATACATATGTATATATATATATATATATATATATTATATATATATATATATATTATATATATACATATGTATGTATATACATGTGTATTCAGTCATATGTGCGTGTGTGTGTGTGTACATTTATACACACACATACACATACAAACCAAAGAAGATTAGGAGAGAAATATAGAAAATACAGAAAAACAGAACAATCTCTGACCTCTTCCCTTCTGAAGTTCCCCCTATTTAATATCATATCTAACACTGAATGGCTATGTTACAATTTGTCAAACTGTTCGTTTCATGTTCAGTAAAAACCTGCCGCTGAAAGAATCAACTGAAGTAGATAAACATGGAAGATTTTCCTGATTATCTCTTATTCCTTTACTATTTGTCTCTCATTTTCTCACCTCTTTTCCTTTCGTTCTTTTACTCTCTCTCTCTCTCCCGCTATCCCCACTCTCTCTCTCTCTCTCTCTCGCTCGCTCCACTGTCCTCTCGTTTCCATCTCCCATCTCATGTCACCAAGTAGGATCAGATATCTTTCATTTGCCCGTCATTTAGTCATTCTTCTTAGTTTCGCCCTTCCTTGATATCAGTCTGACTGGTCATTCGTTCGCCTGTCCACTAGTCTGGACAGTCGTCAATATTTAAGGAAAAGCGTCGGGGAAACCTAATGCTTAATGATTTATTCATAATCTGTTGAAAGAGAGGCCTTTTTCTTATTTACGACTTTCATTTTGCCAACCATCACTGTCTAGTGTTGTGTATTGAATAACAGCTTCTGGAGGAATGTTTTTCAAAGAATTTAGGTTTCGTTTGCAATAAAATGTTCCATAACACAACGATGACGGCGGCCAGTGTAACTAACAAAAATGTACTGAGCTAACGAGTGAAGATCATCTATATTTCCTAAACTTGCTAATAATAGCAGCCAAATAATCTAACGCTGTTTTGTCATATAAAAAAAGGAAGGAAGCAGATATTAGGTAGTTCAATCCTATATGCGCTGTTTGGAAAAGATGAATATGGAGGTGATGATGGCTAAAATGCTTTTGATAATAGATTTGCTCAAGTTGTTTTGATTTGGTCGTAAACAAAAACAAAAAATATGCTATTTGTTGTTGTCGTCGGTCCCCGTTTATACAGTTATTTGGTATTTTAGCAAAACCCATAACTCACCCGGAATGAGAAATTTTAATCCATGTAGACTAACCACAGTGAAAAGAACAATCACCAAGTAGAAATTGGTATATTCCAGCTGCATGCCAAAATCGAATCGAAATAGTATTTGGTAATGCAAAATTTTTTAAATATGATCAAAATATTGGTAGTTTTGAAAGAGAATAGTATTAGCTGCAAGAACTAACAAGTTTACAAAAACCGTTTGCTTTTATTTCCAGTTAAAATTCAAGCTATAGTTTGCTAGGAATTTGTCTTTTTTAGTTTAGAAGTTTAGCAACTTTTTAATGATTTAATCTTATATGCTACATGCTTCATTTTCGTTTCTAAAACAAAGGGGAATATCTTTCTAAATTATCAATTTTGAGAATGAAGATTATAATTTGAAAAAAAATAAATGCATGAATATTCCTTCAACCTTAACGATCCACTACACCAAAAAGTTATGTTACAACTAAAAAGATCTAATCAATGACTAGTTTAGCTATCTACCTACTAGAACTGACAATCATACTCCTTTAAATCATACTATCATTCTGAAAAAAAGGATAGAAACACTGGACAATGTACTCGTGATAAATAAAAAAGACAGCAAGCGAGATAATCACCACTGAAATGTCTTTGACAATAGTATTGCTAGTTGAAAAGTATCTTGGGGTATACAACCACGACAACATTCCTCCACTCAGATTCAAAAACGCTAACATCTCAAAAATCCACGCAGGGAACCCAGCCAAGTTCCCGGAGTAGCTGAAGAAACGTATGTGGGGACATTTGCACACCTGGTTGCCAACCTATGAAGCATTTAAAGAATTGGTTTCAAAAGGTTTGATAATTTCAAAAACTTTGTTTTGAAATTTCACTGGTTCTTTGTTTATTGTTTTCATCATGCCCGGTTCTGTATCATAATTAGTTTATTTTCATCTTTACTATTTACGTTTGTAACTATAAAGTTGTTTGAAAGAGCATTACAATTTGATTGTATTTGATAGTATACATTTTGTTCGTAATCTACTGTTCGTTTGAACATCTCACAACCGGAAACTTCTGAAACTTTTATAAGCCAACAATGTCATTTGTGGACATGATTGAATGTTGAAATAAACTAACGAAGCAAGCGCTGTTTCACGACGGTTATAAAAGTTGTTCAAAATTGGGTTTTCGACTAAACGAGAGGGAGAAATTGGGTAGAGTTAGAGTTAAAATCAAACAAATTATACGTTTTCTCTCTCACAAAGCAACCAATGCACCGACCTTCGCGAAATAGTGTTAGCTTCGTTAGTTAGTTTTGAACTCACAGACAAACATGGTTCACGTTCAAATTACATGTCTGTCTTATATTAGAATATTAATTTTCAACATTTCGTAAAGAAATTTCCATCATCCGTGCGATGTGTAGAAAAAAAAATAACAAAGACCACAGGAGACGAATTTTTTTCTATTTTGGGAATAAAAATATTGAAACCGTGCTAGTGCTGAAAATAGAAGGCAAAAATATTTGGAATTTGTGAACAAGTCATTATAATTATTTTCATTTTGGTTGTAGCAATCTTGTTACTTTTCCTATTGTATACATATTTAATTTTATATAAAATTTGGGTCGTCCATTGTTTATATTTGAAAATCAAACTTTTGTGTTTGAAACTAAAACTGAAGAACACAAAAGTAATTTTAGAAATTTCCATCAAAATAATCGAGATATTTTAATAGAAAATTCAGGTTTGCTTCTCTCAGAGAGTTTCAAATCCTAGAACAACCAAGTATGAGATAACGGCGCACGCTAAAGGAGGATAGGCAAAACGAGTCAGTGAGTCTTGAATAATATGTAACATTTTTATCCTTGGAGCCTTCTTACAACAGATCCTACAATATGTATGTGTATCACTGTATCATTTTATAAGGTATCATATATATATATGTTTATATATATATATATATATATATATATATATATATATATATATATATATATATATACATATATATATAAGAATAGTGTTCACAGTAAATTAGAAGTTTTGGGCGACATAACCTTCATTGAACTGTGATACATTTGAGTTCTTCTTGCCTTAATATACGCTTTGGTGGTAAGTTTAATTTTTCTGGGATAAGCAGAGCTCTGTTGAATGATAATTAGGTTATGGTGTAGGTTCTAAATATCATACGATATTCTAATATCGAACTCTAGTATACGTATTCTTTCTCAAATAATATTCCATGTTTATAGTATAACTTGATTTTATTTTATAAAGTATTACACATGTTTGATCATCAACTAGGACTGCAAAATAAAGAATGCATCTCCGTCGGTTTGACGATGAGTATTCAACTGCATCGTCTAGAACAGTGGTTCTCAACCATAGACCCCTTTGATTTTTATTTACCTTGGGTGGACCACCATAGCCATTCGATATTTAAAAATCCTATTGTATTTTTATAATTAAATATTAGGAATTTTATAAAAGTAATTGTTAAAATATTTTGTGTATTATGGCAGCATAACCAATTTATTGCAGTAAACTTTACTGGTTTGAAACACAATTTTTTCATAGCCCCTGCAAAATTACCGTGGACTCCCAATTAATTGTATTGCATCTATCGACCCCTCTCCGCCAAATATATCTTATATAGACTTCCAAGGTCCATGTGGACCCCGTTTGAGAACCCCTGGTGTAGAAAATTAAAAAAAAAGAAGTTATGACAATAAGTTATATAGGAGAGACTGATATTCTTAAACGAGAAAAGTAACTACAAGAAAAGTTTTTAAAAAAATTTTATGGTGGTGATGGTATGGATTCTAAATGCCAGAGGAGGTGAATAAAGTTCTGAAACCCCCCTCTCTTCAGAATACATGGAAAACATTGCTATTCTAATCAAGTGAACAAATGTAGAATATTAGGCTTCAAATTTGTTCTATATTCCACTTCCCAGCATACTACGAAATTACTATTGTGAGCAATAAAATTTTAACTCTAAATTTACATTTTTACCTTGACATATCTCAAATATAATACATCATCGATGAAAAATCTAAACTCACCGAACTCAGACCAATTTTTTTATTTTCTTTCTTTCATTAACAAATGTAATTAATGTGGGAAAAGATTTCTTATGTCCATTTTCAATTAGGCGAAGGCGTGGCTGTGTGGTAAAAATTTTGTTTCCTAACCACATGGTTCCGGATTTAGTTCTACTGCGAAGCATCTTGGGCAAGTGTCTTCTATAGCCACGAGCCGACCAAAGGCTTCTGAGTGTACTTGGTAGACAGAAACTGAAAGAAGCCTGCCGTATATATATATATATATATATATATATATATATACGTCTCTGTAAATTAGCAGCTTCTCAAAATAGACCCATAAAATAAGTACTAGGCTTCAAATTTTGATAAGTACTGAGGAAGATTCGTTCTACTAAAACTCTTCAATGCAGTGGCCTAGCATGGTCGCTGTCCAATGATCGAAACAAGGAAATAGAATGTAATTGAATCCTATTTAGGGTGACGCAGCGCTACTGCTTAAAAGTCTGTATTTTTAAGAGATAAAATACTATGTGCATCTGCTGTAATTGCACCTTCTACAACAGCTGCAGATCACCGAGTTAAAAGTATGTTACTATAGCGAAGAAAATGAGTTGGTTTGTACTCCCTTTTTCACACGGTATATAAAAATGGTCTATTTTAATACACGTAAAAGGGTACAGGTGCCGTAGTTGGGTGTCGTATACCACCATAACCTGTTGCAACCATCATTAAAGGAACAGAGATCTAAAATAAATTTCCTGTGGGCTGCGGAAGGTAACACATGAAGGTTTTAGCATGAAGAACGGTGTTCATACAGGTAAGCCTCGTTGTGAAACAGGGCACTCGTTCCGATTGTAAAGGTTTATAACTGGATGGGAAATCAAACATCACATACAAGTAATTTGGTATATTTTCTTCTTTGAACTTCATATAATCATTTATTTTAAAAGAGGTATAATCGATAATCGATGGAATTGATCCAGTATATCCCTATTAATTATTACATAACACTAAAGAGCAAAGACGTTGCTAACTAGATTTGAACTCAGAATGCGAATCTGTGACACGCTTGACTTGCATAATATTATATACATTGCTAGCTTGAGATGGAAGTAAATCAGAGATACGTAACAAAACGAGGAGAGGAAGGAAAAGAGGAGCTGGAAAAGTATTAGTGGATACGAAATCTCAGCTGTAGAAGAGAGGATAAAAATGAATAAAAAGGAACACGATAATGAACAGAATGCAGGAACAAACAAGGAAGGTAGTAGCACAGGGAACTGAGAGAGGGGGGATAGAGAGAACGAAAATTATAGAAATGACAAGAGAGTTTAACCAGAGAAAAATAAAAAGAGGGTGAAAACGATAGATTAGGTGAAAAGGAGAAATGCAAAGATTGAAGAGAGAGGTAGAGGGAATAAGAGAGAGAGAGAGAGATTTGGAGAGATAGCATGTTATGAATGAAAGGTTGGTAGAAGAAACTAAATGAAAATAGTGAATATAAGAGTAAACAAAAAGCTGTTACGGAGGAACAAATGAAAGAAAAACGATCATTTCTAACACTGGACATAAACTATAATTTTGGGCGGCGCGCATACAATGATTGATTGTATATCAACCCACTGATCGAGCCGTACTTTGGTGAGAAAAAGAATTCAAAATACAGAGTGAGACGCAACTGAATCCATTAAATGGTTTGTAAGCTGTTCTACAAATTCTACCTAAAGTTACTCTTGAAAAAGCATATCGCAATAATGATTTCAAACGTTTCGAAATGTTTTTTTAATCTTCTATCTCTTATTTCAGTCATTAGACTGCGTCCATGCTAGGGCACTGCCTTGAGGAATTTTAATCGAATGAATTGACTCCAGATTTTTTTAAAAACTGAAGTCACATCTCATCGATTCTAAATTTGCTTTTCATCCTTGTACACACAATCATCAAAGGTTCCTCTATCAAGGAATGTAGATTGAAAGAATTGTTAGAAGGTTAGAGAAAATGCTATCAGTACTAGCTCCGACTTTTACTTTCCGAATGTCAAGATAAGTTTCGCAAAGCAGTTGTGAAACCTGAACATTGTGTGGGACCCTTAAGAGCTGCCTGAACTCCTTTGGTATCAGGACATTTTGTAGGATTATAGGTTACTATTGGTGGGATTTTATTTCCAACCAAACATCCCTACTCAGAAACTGGGATGTGTAATACACGCTCTTGGACTAACTTCTAGCTGTTTTGCAATGTCAGAAGCCTTTCGAACTGGGTTCGTTTTCCACAATTCTCTTCAAACAGCGAAACTTCCTCTCCGAGGGCCTAGGTCGGCCGTGACGAGAATCTGTTGATTCTTTTCCTTGGCTTTTGAATTGCACTATTCTATTAACAGTAGCAAGAGGAATTTGAAGATGTTCGGCAATTTTTCGCTGGCTAAGACCAACCTCAGATTACCCAACAATACGACCTCTTTGAAAATCTGACAGTTCTACTGAATTTTTGGTGCGTGGCATAGTTACTCTTCACAAATGCTTAATATAATAGCACATGAAATAAAAAAGAATAATTACATTGTAAATTCTACACCGCTGAAAACATATTAAGACGTTTAGATCAGAAATTTTGAAAATTAAAAGTGTCTATTTACTTCCAGCATGTCTGTGTGTGTGTTTATACTTACATACATACATACATACATACATACATATATATAAATATATATATA
>NC_043005.1:47159683-47167183 GCF_006345805.1 Octopus sinensis | reverse complement strand
CCCTTATAAAAATAAAGGTGTCCTCCTCTTGCTGTTATATAATTATATTATGCCCATACTTTTCGGTAGGCCCCTCCGTGCTTACGTGCCTGTGTTTACGTGTGTATATGAATGTACAAGGGGGTGCTGAAAAGTTCCTGGCTTTGGGTAAAAGAAAATACAAGAAAATACAAGAAAGCCTTTCAGCTATCTAAGCCCTGTAAAAGAATTCGGAAGTTTGGGCCTCCAACCAGGCTTTTTGCGATACCCTTAAAGCTAGGAACTTTCTAGCACCCACTGGCGTGTATATATATATATATATACCACAATTTTTTTTATAATTATGAGTATGATTATAATTAGTGTTCAGCAAAAAATTTGCTTCACCAGATATCGAAAATTTAGAAATAGCAGCCAAACACCTAGCTATTTCTGGAGAAATACCTATTTCTAGAGAAATGGCTAGGTGTTTGGCTGCTATTTCTAAATTTTCGGTATGTGATGAAGAAAATATTTTGCAGAACACTAATTATTATTATACTCATAATTATAATAAAAAATGTTGTTTAAGTTTACCGATAATGGTTCTTTTAACATGCCGAAACTACTCGGTAAAATTATTAATAATTAATAATTATTAATTAAGTTTACCCTTTATTATATATATATACATATCTATCTATCTATCTATCTATCTATCTATCTATCTATCTATCTATCTATCTATCTATCTATCTATCTATCTATCTATATATATATATATATATATATATATATATATATATATATATAAAGGCATGTCTCTGTGTATATATGAATGCGAACACTTAACGAAATTCAAAATTAGTATTATTTTCCTCGTTTCCATACTTTTCTTTTTCCCACGCAACCCTGCAGCCATAAATAACACTGAAGAATAACTACCTCGCTTTTGTTATGGAATACGCCTTTCGAAACTCTCCCTAGGGTGCAACATTTAAGCCAATAGCCCAAGAAGTTCCTTATTGCATTCTAATGTAGGTATCCTAGTCAATTAATCCCACACTTGATGTTGGGGGGGGGGACAAACACAGACACACAAACATATATACACACACACATATATATATATACATATATACGACGGGCTTCTTTCAGTTTCCGTCTACGAAATCCACTCACAAGGCAAACGTAAGGACAAACGAAATGCTGCATGACATTTTGCCAGGCGTTCTAACGATTCTGCCAGCTCGCCGCCTCAGTAATAATAATAATAATAATAATAATAATAATAATAATAATAATAATAATAATAAAGAAATCTAAAAGGAAAACTAAATCAGTATACCAAATCGCTTGTCCTATGGTTAATCTGGAAGCGCGTCCCCCAGGGAAGAGCCAGCCTGGGATCGAAAAGTCATCAACTGGCACAAACTCTTCTCCGAATACGGACATGGATGGTCACTTGAACGGGAAATCCCCCAACTCGAGCCCTCCAAGTTCACCACCACAACCACCACAGAAAGAAAAATGTAAGCGGAACAAATGGACCCGAGAAGAGCATAAAGAAGTAATATACGCTTATTACTATGCATTAGGTAGGCCATCTCAAGAGAGACACACCGCAAACTCTTACAGTATATGGAGAACATGGAATCAAGACAGTAGGCCCTATTTGGACGAGAACAAATTAGCAAATGTGAGGAGGGATATCTTTAGAAATAACAGACTCACAGAGAGTGAAATAAGTGCGATCAAGCACGCAACGGAAAATGACATAAATATAAGACACAAAGGAAATGAAGAATCAGATGAACAGTATAGCCCGCCACGAGGCTTAATTGAAAGACTGCCATCTGACCAAAGTACGCAAAGGCCTGAAGATACAAGAAATTCTATTGTACCTGTTAAAGATAGCCAGGAAAACGAAAAAACAACAGTAACTGAAGATCTCGCATTTGCTGAAGAACACAGAGAGTCTATGGCAGAAATGAGGCAGAAAATCCTGAATACGCTTGAAGTTGTAAGACATACAAGTATGAATGATAGAGAACCGCTTCATAAACTCTCAAATACAAACCAAAATAAAAAACAAATCCAAATTGGCAACTATGTAACAAATGAAATAATACGAGAATTAAAACCTGATTTTACTGAGTTGAATGAAATTATTTACGCTTCTGCTAGGGCAATTGAAACCAGCTGTATGCCCCCGAAAAAACAAAGAAAACAAAACCTGGGAAGAAATCAAACCTGGAGAAGTAAAATTGAAAAAGAGATTGAATTTATGAGAGGGGAAATATCAATATTAAATGAACTAATATGTGGAAATGATGTAAGATCCAGAACAGGAAGAAAGATGAAGAGAAAATTTGGATCCTCACCAAGAGAAGAACTGATATCAATAAAAGAAACGCTGAAACAAAAAGTCCAAGCAAAAGCCCAAAGAATACGAAGATTTGAGAAGAGAAACAAGTTTTACAAGCAAAATAAGCTGTTCACATCCAATGCCAAAAAATTCTACAGAGAAATAGGGAAGGAGAAAGTAACCGTTAAAGACCCCCCTCCCATGGAAGAAGTTCAAAACTTTTGGGAAAGGATTTGGAGTGACAAGAAGACGTACAACATAAATGCAGACTGGATTATACAAACTGAAGGATCCTACCAAAATTTACAACAACAAGCATGGGAAGACATCACAATAGCAGACCTAAGAAAGGCACTCACGAAGGCCCATAATTGGAAATCCCCCGGTAAAGATAGGGTGCCGAATTTCTGGCTCGCATCGCTCCCGTGCGCACACGGTAAGATAGTTCAGCTGCTCAATGGAATTTTGAGAGACCCAAAGAAAACACCTGAATGGTTAGCAAGTGGCATTACTTACCTACTCCCAAAGAATAACGAAACCAACCTTCCAAAAAACTATCGGCCTATAACCTGTCTATCCACCACGTATAAAATCCTAACATCTATCCTGGCGGAGAAAACATATGCATTCATGGAGAAGAACGATATTTTCCCCATTGAACAAAAAGGGTGCCGCCGAGGCACTTACGGATGCAAAGATCAACTGCTAATCAATCGTATGATCCTTGAGAACTGTCACAACAAGCGCAGAAATCTCAGCACCGCATGGATTGACTTTAAAAAGGCCTTCGACAGTATACCGCATCCATGGATCTTGAGATCGCTGGACATCTTTAAAATTTCCCCTGTGATTTCAAACTTCCTGAAGCACAATATGTCGTTGTGGAATACGAATCTCCAATTATACCACTCTAATGGAGTACTTGCCTCAGAAAATATAAACATCAACTGTGGAATTTTTCAAGGTGACTCACTTTCACCTTTAATATTCTGCATAGCCCTAATACCCCTTACAAGTGAATTAAACAGAACAGGGTATGGGTATAAAATTGCCAATAAAAAAATAAGCCATCTATTTTATATGGATGACTTAAAACTTTATGGTAAAGACAATAATGAACTTGAAGGCCTATTGCGCTCCGTGAAAGCATTCAGCGATGACATCGGGATGGAGTTTGGACTTGAGAAGTGTGCCAAGGCCACTTTCCAGAAAGGGAAAGTGAAGACCACAAATTCAGTCGTGTTAGATGTTGACACAGTCATAAGAGAGTTTGAGCAAGAACAGACATACAAATATTTAGGGATAAATGAAGGCTCTGGTATTCAGCATGCAAGCATGAAAGAGAAAATCAGGAAGGAATGTTATAGGAGAGTTCGTGCAGTCCTGAAATCTGAACTAAATGCACGTAACAAGTGTTAGCTATAAATTCCTTAGCAGTTCCAGTTGTTACTTATAGCTACAATGTGTTGAACTGGAATATGAGTGAAGTAAAGAATATAGATAGAAAAATACGCAAGCAAGTGCTGAGTTGTAATAGGATGCACCACCCAAAGGCAGACGTAGATCGCCTTTACCTTCCCAGAGCCCAAGGAGGTCGAGGCCTGATCCAATTTGAACTAGCTTACAAAACAACCACAATTGGACTGGCCAAATATCTCGAAATATCGAATGACTGGATGCTAAAGCTCGTGGAAAATCACACGAGAGACGAAAGAAGCTTCATTCTATCATCAAGGAAAGCAAAAATTTGCTATTGATCTCGTGCAGGATACCCAAACTGAACAAACCGAGGGAAGTACGGCAACTATTGTTGCAAAGAAGGTGAAAATGATGGCAATGAAAAAGCGCACGAGCAATGGCTGATAGGTGGGAGGAGAAACCTCTGCACGGCAAATATGTGACCCGCAGCAAACAAGCTGATGTTGACCAGAAGCAAACCCATCAGTGGCTGCGGAGCTCAGGGCTAAAAGCGGAGAGCGAAGGTTCATCCTGGCTGCTCAAGACCAAAGCCTATTAACCCGGAACTACCAGGCCAATGTGATGAAAAATGGAGCAGACCCAAAATGCCGATTCTGCAACGACATGATTGAAACAGTGGACCACCTAATCTCTGGATGTAAAGTCTTAGCACCAGTGGAGTATAAATTAAGACATGACAGAGTTGGCCAATATCTCCACTGGCTAATAAGTCGGCATTACAATATCAAAACTGCCGACAAGTGGTATAATCACCACCCTGAGGCTGTAACTGAAGGAGAAAATGTAACCATTCTGTGGGACTTTCCAGTACATACAGACCGAACCATCAAGGCCAATAAACCAGATATTGTTGTGAAAGACCAAAACAATAAAGTTTGCTTATTGATCGACATGATCATCCCCTGTGATCATAATATCTCAGCGAAAGAGTTTGACAGCTCAGAAAATATAAAGACCTACTCATTGAAATTGAGAAAATGTGGCATCTCAAGGCGGTTACAATACCAGTGATCGTAGGAGCACTAGGAATGATCAAGAAGGGAACCGAAAATTATATGAGAATGATCCCTGGCTTACCATCCCTGCAAGAAGTGCAAAAGATTGTTTTAACTGGTACATCACACGTATTGAGAAGAGCATTGTCGATGTGAGAACTGTTGCTGCTCATGTATTTTAATTTAACTTTAAAAAAAAAAAAAAAAAAAAAATGAACGAACTACTGAGTTTGGTTTAATGGCCTACCAATATACACTATGAGTTTCTTTGCCCTTGGAGTCGGGAAGACACTCGGCAAGAAATGGAAGAAAATTTGAAAGAAGAAAAAAAAAAGTAATAATAATAATAATAATAATAATAATAATAATAATAATAATAATAATCATGAATGCGAACACTTAACGAAATTCAAAATTTAGAATTATTTTCCTTGTTTGCATACTTTTCTTTTTCCCGATACCAGGGAAACCCCAAAATGGCAGAAATTCAAAAGATAGTGCTCATGGGAACTGCTCATATCCTACGCAAAATACTTTCTATGTAATCTCAAGGTTTAAAACTAACATTTTTTTTTAGACATCCACTAGTACAACACAAAAAAACAACCAAATATATGGCACACTAGGCATAACAACAACGTGATCTTCCAACCTGTTGTCTCTTGGGGGTCTCTGTACAAATATAAAGCAAAAGTCAAACATATAATAATAATAATCATCTTGATTATAATATCAAGTCATTAAGAATGAAATGTCCGATTTTGAAATGGAAGTTTATTTTACTGTATCTCAACAAAAAGCAATGCAGTTAATCAAAGTATGTACCTAAATTATCAACACAATTTTGCCATATTATCGAAAGGCTGTTTTTTCATTTTCTTCAGATTTGAAATTTTCTTCTTGCAAAAGTTGCCTAATGCCTGGAAAACGTGATAGTCAGTAGGTAAAAAGTCTGGTGAATGTGGTGAATGACAGAATACTTCCAAGTTCAGTTCCTGTAACTTGAATAGCATTTTTGTGTAACTTGAATAGCATTCTACTTAATAGTTTGAGTTAAGTAGTGACTAAATTTTTAAGAAATGCTAGGTCTCAGCAACCACATCTGTTGTCCAAGTGCGTTAAGAAAGGAATTGTCGATATCTTTGTGATTTTCTTAAATATTCTTGAATATTTTAAAGACTCACACATACCTTACCAAGTACATCTAATAGTATTATTACAGTGCGAATATGATGAGCTAGAAGATTCGTTAGCATGCCAGACAAAGTAATTTGCAACATTTCTTCCGGCTCTTTACTTTCTGAGTTCAAATACCAATGAGGTCGGCTTTTCCTTCCAACCTTTCTGGTCAATAAAATAAGCACCAGTCAAGTACTGGGTCGATGTAATCAACTTCAGCCTCCCTTCAAAATTGCTAGCCTTCTGCAACATTTGAAAGGATTATTACAGTGCGATATAGTTAATGTGTAATATTACTAGTGTGGACTGGTTTCGATCCCCGACCAACCGAAGACAATAAATTTACTTAAACCACTAATACCGTTGAAAAATATATGAATTTCTTACACAATTTTTTCTTTCCTCTATGAACTTAGAGAATTGTTCTTAAACAAGTTATTAATATTTATAGAATAACGTTAAACTTTCATGTCATTTTGTTTTCTAGTTTTGTTATATTCCTTTTTATTTCAGTATTTGATTTATGTTCAAGATTGAAAAGAAGCCATCTTTGTGATCTAAAATGAGCTTCATAAAAAAAGTTTTATCTTTATTTATCAATAATCTGCATTTCTAAATGTATTTCTATACACTATACCTTGAGCCAAATTTAAACATCTTTTTGGCTACTAACTCTGCCAAAATGGTAATTCCCGATTATTAAAAAATATTGATATTGCCGTTAATGTTCGATGAAGGTAAAGAAGTATTACTTTTTCTCGCGCCATTCAACTAATTTCTTGGCTTGAAAAGAAAATAAAAAACGACGTAAAATATGTCGCTATCATCTGAAGCAGAATATTAATTTTGATGTAAACTGCAGATATTTTTGCTCGACTTCTTTTTGATCTGAAATACATGAAACATAAGAGATATGTTACTCCGGGCGCATACTAAGTTACAATTATTGCATGGTCATACCAAGAAACTTTAACTATAAATTAATGGTGCTTGGCATTTGTGCGGAATCCTACTTCAAGAAAATCGGTCAGTCAGAAGGGAAAATACCATCATTTTAAAAACACTATTGAACATTTCTGCGGTTCAATACTCTTTTAGAAGTAGCGTAAACGTGGTCAGAAATTATAATGATTAAGATTTCAGTTTACCTAAGGGTCTACGATAACCTTCGAAATTCCTTCGGCAGTAGAGGAGACCTTAACCATTCATTAGTATTTCTCAACTTAGCAGAGATACTATCTGAAAATAGCTAAAGAATTCTTTTTCACAACGCTGAACGCATGAAGAACAAAACACAGATCTTATAATTTCACTGACAGTATAGCAATATCAATCATTGACAATGAGTTCGTAGAACAATTTTCGTGTAAATATGAAATGAAATAATTTGTCAATCGACCGCCTTAAAGCAGGCATTATTGTACACTATGTACAATATGAAATTATAGAAAAACTTTCAGAGAAGCCGAATTTTCTGTAATCTCTTTCAAACTTTCTTTCGGGTCATTTTTCAAAATTTGG
>NC_043005.1:47142183-47157183 GCF_006345805.1 Octopus sinensis | reverse complement strand
AACAATTTTTTCCTTATTGACCCCTCTGATTCCTATTCCATCATAGTGATATGATGTTTAAAAAATCCTATTATATTTTTATAATTAAATATCATTAGAAATTGTATAAAAATTTGAATTATTAAAATATTTTATGTATTGTAGAAGTGTAGCCAATTTATTGCACATAAATTTTAACAACATCTTTTATAGATGCCCAAGGGCCATGTGGACCCAAGTTGAGAGCCACTGCTTTATATCCTTGAAGTTCGCTTACGTGAAACGCTTTTGAGTAGGGACATAAAAGCTCCGATTTTATTATGTCGGATACAGCCTAATGATACCAACTTCCTTTAGCAGTTTTATGGAGTTGTACCGAGCTATACCGATAAATTTAGCGCATGGCTCAGTGGTAAGAGCCGTCAGGCTCACTATCACGAAATAGTGAGTTTGATTCCCGCATTGGGCCGTCTTCTGTGTTCTCCAGCAAGGTACTTTATTTCACGTTGCTCCAGTTCATTCAGCTGTAGAAATGAGTCGCGGCGTCGCTGGCTCCAAGCTGTATCTGCCTTTGACTTTCCTTTGGGTAATAACGATGGCGTGGAGTGGGGAGGCTGGTATGCATGGGCAATTGCTGGCTTTCCATGCTCGGACTTCTCCTTGAAAGGGATGTTTCTGAGTGCAATCCCATGGTCATTTATGATCAATAATGATACCCTTATTTGCGATGCATTAAAATATTTATAAATTCTATTCATGGGGCATTATTATTAACATATGTATATGGGCAGGAGTGGCTGTGTGGTAAGTAGCTTGCTTACCAACCACATGGTTCTGGGTTCAGTCCCAGTGCGTGGCACTTTTGGCAAGTGTCTTCTACTATAGCCTCGGCCCGACGAAAGCCTTGTGAGTGGATTTAATAGACGGACACTGAAAGAAGCCCGTCGTATATATGTATACATATGTGTGTGTATGTATGTATGTTTGTGTGTCTGTGTTTGTCCCTCCAACATCGCTTGACAACCGATGCAGGTGTGTTTACGTCCCCGTAACTAAAGGATCGGCAAAAGAGACCGATAGAATAAGTAGTAGGCTTACAAAGAATAAGTACTGGGGTCGATTTGCTCGACTAAAGGCGGTGCTCCAGTCATGGCCGTAGCCAAATGACTGAAACAAGTAAAAGAATAAAAGAGTAAAGCGTATGTGTGCGTGTGTGTGTGTGTGTGAGTGTGTGTGTGTTGTGTGTGTGTGTGTGTGTGTGTGTGTGTGTTATCTTTTACCTTTTACTTGTTTTAATCATTAGATTGCGACCATGCTAGGGCACCACCTGGTATTTTAGGCGAACGAATCAACTCCAGTACTTATTTTTAGTAAGTCTGGAACTTATTTTGTCGGTTTCTTTTGCTGAACCGCAAGTTTCGAAGATGTAAACACACCAACACTGGCTGTCAAGCGGCGGTGCGTGACAAACACAGACACAAAGACATACACTCACCCACACACATATGTATACGTATACGACGGGTATCTTTTACACATACATACATACATACTTACATACATACATACATACACAAACAATGAGGACAGTCTAAATATACTTAGATATGCGCTCTCGTTCACATGCAAATGTGCAAAGGTGTCTATATCCAGTTACGTATAAATGTGCAGTAGCTTATTCATCGTATACAGTCATAACACATAAACGTGTGCATACACTAGCTGACAGATGCACTCATACTCAAATAGGCAAATGGATGCATATGCACAAAAGGTTTACATATTCATCGCTGTACATGCATTGGTGCACAACACCGCCATAACTGCATTCTTGCTTTCATGCCGTATAAATATATGGAATCATACACATCGCACACATGCACATATATAAGCATCCATAAATGCACACACATGAAAACATACGAGCATACATAGATTGGCGAATGAGCTGATAAACTTCCTTTTAGATGCTGAGTTCGTTAAGTAACTAGAGGATGCGATTCAGTTTAAACCAATGTCCGTCACAAAATCTCCTACACATCGTTACACGTGTCTTAGAACCAAACAGAAGCCATTGTCCACACGAGATGAAGTACATATATATATATATATATGTGTATATATATATATATATATATATTATATATATATATATATATATATATATATATATATATATGCATACATATATATATGTGTGTGTATGTATGCATTCATGTCTGCATGCATGTATATATGCCTCTATGTTCAACCAAGTATACACACACACACACGCACACACACACACACACCACACACACACACACACACACACACACACATATATATATATATATGTATGTATGTATATGCTCATTTGTGTGAATCAAACGGAATAATGTGTGCACAATGGCTAGGAGATGTATCGCGTTGATACTAAATGTTAATGCAAATGAATGGAGAATAACATACAAAATGGGATTGGGGTGTGTGTGTGAGGAGGGATAAGAGATGCAGTGGTGTATGTGGGTGAAGTTGGGAAGTTGCGTGTGTGTGTATGTGTCCGTGGGTGTCTGTATATATTTGTGTGTGTTTGTGTGTGTGTGTGTGTGTGTGTGTATGTGTGTACGGTTGGGTGGAAGGAAATCCTGAGCGTTCATTTTTGTATTCCGATGTGTGGGAAACGGAAATATTCACAGCATGTAACAGAGTGAGTTAGCGTAAGCAGTTCTCTTAGTTATACAACGTAGTAATAGGAGCGATTGATCGGTACACTTGTTGCCTTTAGATCAGTAAACATTAGTTGGACTATATTCATATATATATATATATATATAAGACTGCGAGTGAATTTTCTTCAATAGACATATATACATACATACATTCACATATATATATATATATATATGATGTATGTCAGTATATGTATATGTATATATGTATATGTATGTATATAGGAATTCAATCGTGTGCATAAGGAGTGATGTGTGGATTTATTGTAGCAACGGACAGAAATAGAGGTAGAGACCCAAGTTTGGAGGAGAGAACGAGGAAGTGAATGATATTTGTTATGTGTCCATGCTTCAGAGCATACTGAGAACACATACACACATACATATGTATAAAAGACTGTGTGTATGTGTGTAAATGCGTATATATATATATATATATATATATATATATACATTCACACATACATGCACACACATACAGAGACACATAGTGAAATAGTGAAAGAGAAAAAGACAGTACGTATAACAGAAAAAGTGAGCAAGAGGGAGAGAGATAAATATATACATGTAGAGATTGAGAGGTAGAATGGTTAGGATAGAGAGAAACAGAGAAAGAGAGGCGGGGAGAAAGAGAAAAAGAATGGAAGAAAGAGAGAGACAGACAGAAAGGGAGAGAGAGAGAGAAAGAGAGAGAGTTGGGAGTGAGATATTTACTGAATGTAAATTAAGTAAGCATACTATGCAAGTTATCGGTTATACAACAGAGTAATGACGAGAATTGCCATATTTGTTATCTTAAGATCAGTAAACAGGTGAATAGAGTGACGTGCATGTATAGAATGGAGACAGACGGACAGACAGATAGTTTGTTAAAGGGCTAGATTTACAATTAATGTTTGCTTTGTCTACAATGTTCATTAGAATATTGTAATCAGCACATAGATCAACAATACGCATGTAAACAGATTCACACAAACACACATACACATACACACACACATATGTATACGTATATGTGTATATGTGTGAGTGTATAAATATATATATATATAAATATACGCATATATTTCCGTATGCATACACACATACATGCACATCATATATGTATAAATGTATGTATAAATACATATATAAGTATATTAAGTATATATAGATGTATATATGTCTCTCATTCTCCATATATATATATATACATATAATATATATATATATATATATATATATTATATATAGTTGAATAACATTTACGTACGCACGTTGTAGTATGTCATTCAATCATTCAAACTCTCTTCCCGTATTCTTATCCTTCTCTATGTAAGCTTGTGTGTGTGTGCATATATATATATATATATATATATATATATATATATATATATATGGGATGAGGACTGCTACTGTTTTTGAATGGCTGTGCCCCTGCATGGCCACAGCTCGTGAGCTGAAACTAGATAAAATAAAATTTAAAAAATATGTATATATATATATATATATATATATATATACATACACACACACCCACACACACACACACACCACACACACAATATATATATATATATATATATATAATATATATATACTCACAAAATATATACATATATATATATATATATATAAGCATTAGTCAATGACATGGAGTTATCTCCAAGACAGTAAGAAAGACTAAGAGTAGACACTATTGTATAATGAAATAACATTTACTCTGGTTTTCGTAGTATAAATGCATGTACATAAATATAAATATATAACTATATATACATCGTTGGCGATTTTTTTCCTCTGTCTTCTCTTCTCTGGATCTTTCCTCCTCTTATGTTTCCGACGAAGAGCTCCGCTTGAAACGTTAAACCCTCTTTCTTTCCTTCTTTCCTGAGCGTCCAATAATACTATATTTGTTCCACGTCCTCGCGTTGTTGTGTTTTTTTTTTGTGCTTTCTTGTTGGATTAACTAACTATATATATATATATATATATATATATATATATATATATATATATATATATATATATATATATAAAATATATTTAACACACACACAAGAGTCACGAAGAAAAGAAGCTCTGTCCAACTCGGTACTGCACCAGAAACTGCAGACAAAAATGATCAAACACGTTGACAGGTTGTGCTACAGCATGGCCTCAGCCTACAACCGAAATAAGTACAAGATAAAGGAAAAACATGCATGCATATGTGTGTGTGCGTGTTCAGGCGCGCGTGCCTTTGTCAGTGTATCTGTGTGTGTATGAGTGTATGCATCAGTGTGTGTTTGTGTGTGCAAGTGTGTGTGATGAACAAGATGTCCATGCTTCTATCGCGAGTGAATATAGTTTGGTAACAAGTGTCACTCTCTCGCTAATTGTCTGTCTAGATGGATATGAAGTCGCGAGCGAATATGAACAGTTTTTCGGCAAATTTCTCGACGTTCTCGCAGTGGCATATCCGAGATGTGAAATGCCTTACTCACTGTCACAACTTGCCAACCGCTACAGAATATTGAAACATTATGATCATATGCTAAATACCATAACTGCTATTTTATGCGTTTACTCACACACGAACATATAACATACATACATACATACATACATACGGCCGCACACATATATGAAATTAAACATAACCCCAAAACAGATATACAGATATACACATACTTATAAACACACATAGACACACACACAGATATATTATATATATATATATATATTGTATATATATTATATAGAGGGTACTATTATTCATAGGTACCGCACGCTAGGAGGGACTTTTGCAGTCAAAACTACTAAAATAAACAAATTGTACCGAATGCAAAACTTCAAAGCAAGTCATTTAGAAACAGAATTTAGTTACATATCACCTGTGATTTCGCAATCAATGCAGAATATGTATTCTATGCTCTTCAGTGCAACGAACTCAAGACATATAAGAAAAAACACAACATTACAAACCCGACAGCCAACCGTAGAATTCGCCGCAGCATGTACGAATGTTTATCTTTACATATCTATGAAAATGGCGGGCTTATTCGCAATGCATTTCGGTAACAATTTGCCTACTCGGAACAAAAATTCAGTATTGAACTATTCCGGTGAAAACTATAAATTTAAAATTTAAAATTTAAATTTAAAATTTACAGATTTTTTCTCTTACGAGGTTTTTCACGCTAACTACTGATAATTTCTTATAAAGATTTTAAACTTAATTTTAAATATATATATATATAGATAGATAGATAGATAGATAGATAGATAGATAGATAGATAGATAGATAGATAGATAGATAGATAGATAAAACTTACTTGTATATATAAATGCATATATGGGTAAAGGACATCAAAAAAAGCATTGAACACAATGAGAAACGAAAACATAAAAAACAACAACATGGAAAGGAACTTTTTTCAAACAACGAAAAAACAGAGCAGAAGACATACAGCACAAGGAATATTCCCCTTCTTCAGTTGTCCCTGTTTCGTCTACTCAAAGTTACGAAGGTAAGGAGAAGCTAATGAAACATACATAACTTATATAGCAATTACATTTATTATCCATAAAAATGTTTTGAGATATTCTTCATAATTTTCGAAATTAATTGAAACGAAAGCAATGTGTTTCAACAGATATATAGTAACAAAGGATTAAAAAGAAAGCGGAATAACTTAGAAGGGACAAACAAGGAGACAGACAAGGGGATTAAGTCGATTACATCGACCCCAGTGCGTAACTGGTACATAATTAATCGACCCCGAATGGATGAAAGGCAGAATCGACCACGGCGGAATTTGAACACAAAACGTATAAATATATACATACACACACATATATATATATTTATATATATACATATATATATATATATATATAAATATTTAAATAATGAGGGAGATAAATTAATATTAATTTTAATATCAATTTAAAACCATATTATGTTTTATTTCTAGCATACGGCCGACTCCCTAGCAGTAAGCCCTGCCAATATACACACATATATATATATATATATAGAGAGAGAGAGAGAGAGAGAGATAGAGAGAATGATATGAATATAGATTTAGATATAAATATATAAATAAATACACACATACGCATATATTACCTACGTACGCATACAAAAACTTTCATACGTAAATATAAATAAATATATATATAGCGCTCAAACAAAATGCTAGCGTCTCATTGTTTGTCTGTCGTGTTACGGCCGATTGAACAACATATTAAGATATATTTTCCTCCATAACAAAAATAAACGGGCGTTCATATTACTTTCTTTTTCTTTATTTTATTTTATCCAGACGAAAAAATAAATTGGTTTTAGATTCTTGAAATATATAAAAAAGAAAAAGCTTTTTGCTCCAACGAATGTTTCAGCAATGTAGCTTTCAACGAACTTCAACGTGATCCATTTTTAATATTTTAAAAGTATATTTGCCATTGTTGTTCTTATTCTTCTTATTGTTGTTGTTATCGTTGTTTCCGTTTTTGTTGTTGTTATTTTTATTATTATTATTATTAACTGGTTGAAGTTGGACTTGTTCTCAAAGTCAAGAGTATCAAACTGACATCAAAAACATTTGTGATGTTTGAGGTTATTTGTTATGCACACAGAATTTGTTTTTGTGTGTGCGCGTGCTCGTACGGGTGTATGTGTACATGTGAATGTATATAAGTGTATTTGTATAAATGTATGTATATGCATGTACATATGTGTATATATGTGTATATGTACATATATATATATACATATATATACATACACATATATACATATATATGTGTGCGTGTATATATATATATCTTGATGAGTTAGAGTTGTTTGTGAAAGCCAAGCCAATACGATTATGTTAATAATCGTGCAAAATGAGAAGTAAAATAGAGTGAAATAGTTTTACACTTTCAAATTAAATAATATAAAAGTCCAAAATGCTTTTTCATTTTATTTTGAATTGTTTAGTTTCAGACCTCTCGTTTCTAACTTAATAACTTCCTGACTGTGTAAAGTCTTTCTTTTTTTTCTCTTTTACATTCTTTGAAGGTTTTGCCTTCCATTTTGTAAGTGACAGTATGTTAATAGCATATATTCTATATATTTCAACAAACCGATGAACAGCCTTTGCTCTGCTATAGACACAAGGCCTGAAATTTTATTAGCCATAAGAGCCGACAAAAATAAGATTGGACATTACAAAACACGAAGGGCAAAGTGGAGTTACATAAAGTGTCGTGTAAAAATCAATAACCATGAAAAATATAACAAAGAAAATGCCTAAAGGAGGCATTTACTCATAGAGACCCCACGAAAAACCCACAAGCGCCGCGACCACTAAGGCAACAGCCTTCTCCTCATCTTTCTCTCTCTCAGCCTTGGATGCTCAAAGTAAGCCCGTTGACACGGACTGTCTTCACCACATTCACCGACCTTTTAACAAAAATTGCCGGAAGTCAGCACTTCTCTCTCAACCCTCACTTCCCTTTCCAGATGGTATCTGAAAAAGTTGATGAGGGGGAGGCGAACGAGTAAAGCATATCTTCAGCCCTTTCAGTCTAGACCACCACACAAGCTCTTTCACTACTGCCACGAGACAAATGAAAATTGCCTTCCCTTGCCGGCCAAAGGAAAGCGGCGGGGCAATCTTCATGATGGAATCAGCCGACAAGCGGAAACGTCCTTTACGTGACAGCATGTGTTCGACATAAACCCATATATCAGATATGATCGGGTACTGGACCAGTGCGTGCAGGACGGTTTCGTCGCACTGTGCACATCTCGGGCAGATACGACTGACGGCACTTACTTGCCTTAGAGTTTATTTCGAACAGGCAAAGCTTCCTGTAGAACTGCCAGGCCATCGATTTCTGGGAGTTATCCATAGGTCCAGGCCCGAAAGTCCTCCGGAACCGACTGGCGAGTTAAAATTCATCGATACCCAGAATCTCCCCAAGAACGTCGTCGTTTCCTTTTACCACTAATCCTCTATACAATGTCATAGTAGAAATTCCACTAACCGTATTGCGCGACTGACAAACGTGAGCGTCTAGTTACACTCAAGGTGCCAGACGCCCAGCCTCGGTCTACGTTTGATCCAAGATTGGATCAAAAAGAGACAAGCTACGGGAAAGCGAGTCTGACGAACGGCGACAATACATGCTCACCGTCATCGACGAAACGCTGGATGTGCCGCAACCTCAGCGCATGTCAGCGCATCAATAGCATACCCAGCCCACGTTCATAGGGTGTTGACAGCCAATGGAGCGCCTGACCAGCGAAGTTCCTTCCATAAGAGGAGGAAAAGCAAACGCTGCAGCTTGACCAGGTACAAACTGGAGCAAGGAACGACGGTAAAGCGGTAGTAAATGACTGAGGTGACCTATGTGTTTGCCACCTCTGCCCGACCTTTCAAGGATAGCTTTCTCTCGGCCCATATCAGGGTGGGACTGGCTACTCTGCTCGTCACCTCACTCCAGTTCTTTCCAGTTGGAGGTCCGGTCCGAACCAGACCCCGAGCAATTTTACGGGCCTGACCGTCCACGTCATACAACTCTGTTAGTCGTCATGGATCTGCCTCTCCAGGTGCCGAGCTGCAGGCCAACCGATTTTTCCGTATTAATCTTTGGTCCCCATCATCGTATTCTTTCACAGTAGTGCTGACCATATCTATGAGCTTGTCGTCCGACACCATGACTGTGATATCGTTTGCGTATATCGACACAACCCTCCTACATCCTAGTTCACGCGAGATGTCTCTCAACATCTCCAGTTTCCGAGAGTAAGTACGTACAGAAGTAACGAGAGTGGGCACCCTTGATGGACCGAACGCACGATGTTGAATGGTCCCGATAGGTGACCATTCACCCAGGTACCGAGCAGATGTCACTGTACACGGCAGCGATCCAACGCATGAGGTGGAGGGTGTCGTGGATGAATCTGTTTGGGAGAGTGCATGTTTGTGCGTCTCCAACCAGTTACTCGACGACGAGCGACAACATCTTCATTAATACTTTCTCAGCAATAGCACTACTCCTCGGCGCAAAGATTTGAGAATTCTCTCAGTCCGTTGCCAGTTGCAGTAGATATCTGCTAAGAGGCCTGCAAACAAGTCTGGCGTACTGGACCCTCATCAGAAGACAAATATTTGAAAGTCATGTAGCAACTATCTTAATACTGAATATTCAAATAAGGAGAACAAAACTAGAAAAGGCAAAAGGTATTTAATCACGGGAACCTTCATGGAATTCGATCACCTGTAGTATTCGAAATAATTTAATTGTGAGAAACAGAACTGAAAATGTAATGTGTCTTTTGATATCATAAGGCGCTTACAGTTCTTGCTTTCTTCGTCTATATATTTAAAATATTTATAACAATTTGATTGTTTCTTTTACTGACGGTTAAAATTTCTATTTTTGAACAAAAGTAACGGGTTAGTGAAATCAATGAAAACACTGTGATATTATCATTATATAGTATAATTTTTGATCTTTGGATCTTTGTTATTCACTGTCACTTCACATCATTTCACCGACTTCCAGCGTTGTTAGATTCTCTTCAGATACTATAATCGACGGATTTCTGTTGATATTTATCTGGACATCTTTTAAGTAATGTTTAGATGCAGCCAAGACTCTTGAAAGCTTGCTCCCTTCTGCTTTCAAAGCATAATTGTTTAACCAGACTCTATATTATGGACGAAATGCGATTTCTGGTGGGCTTGGTAATCAGTTAACGTTATACCAATTCAGGCAACGTGTTAAGAAATTCTTTTCTTCGATCTATGTTTCCACTATAACGATATCGCCAACCTTAAAAGCAGGTATCGGCAGCAGTACTAAGTATCTTCCAATCTTGATTTTCTATAAATAGGTTCTTGAATTGCTTTTGGCCATCTTTATGCCTACTACGAAGAGAAGTGTAAGTACTGCAACATATCGTGATGCTCATTTTCAGTACATGTTACTCGGTCACGAAATCCATGATCACATGACTACTATTGTATGGGGGATATCTAGAATTTAGCCTTAAAAGTTCCATCCCTCATCTCGAAATGACAAAAAGAATATAAATAATAATAATAAAATATATTTCTTTATTTCCCACAAGGGACTAAATATAGAGGAGACAAACAAGGACAGAGAAAGGGATTAAGTCGATTAGATCGACACCAGTGCTTAGCTGGTACTTTATTTATCGACCCCGAAAGGATGAAAGGCAAAATTGACCTCGGCGGAATTTGAACTCAGAACGTAACTGCAGACGAAATACCTATTTCTATTTCTTTACTACCCACAAGGGGCTAAACACAGAGAGGACAAACAAGGACAGACAGACGGATAAGTCGATTATATCGACCCCAGTGCGTAACTGGTACTTATTTAATCGACCCCGAAAGAATGAAAAGCAAAGTCGACCTCGGCGGAATTTGAACTCAGAACGTAACGGCAGACGAAATACCGCAAAACATTTCGCCCGGCGCGCTAACGTTTCTGCCTGCTCGCCGCCTTAATAACAATAATAAAATAACAAATGTGTTGGAGTTAGTGAAAAAGATCATACATATATATATGCCACATGATGCTAGACAACCTGAACGTATTTCCTTCTCAGCATGTTGGATGCTCCTCCAAATCATTTGAGCAAGCTCAAGTGAACCGGGAATGCATGGGAACCAGCTCTATAAACTGATATGTCTATGATATAATTCAGTGTTAAAAGCCTGGATTTTTTTTTACTAGCTTTCTTTCAATATTTTACATTCCTCAATAGGGTGGGATATTGGATGAAACTGCTCACTTGGTGATGCCAACCACATCTAAGTCACCTGTAGTCTGGCTTTCATACATTAGTCCCGTAGTGCGACTCCTCGCTTCAACACTGTTGCAAATACTTACTGTCACAACTATTGTGGCAGGACCATGTTTGTAGATTGTGTATAAAAGGTATTTGTTACCAAGGTCGCTTTTTGATTTCACAATCATTACAAACATCTAAATTTCGTTTACCGTGAGAACCGATAGGTCAAAGGGAACGTCAGGCGAAGGAGCACAAAACTCATGCAATTGACTGCGTGTAGAGGAATGTGTTGAAGGCGGTCCTACTACAGACAGTGTTCAAGTTCTCCAGGCAGATATGCTTCAAGTGTCCGACCTACTTTGGTGAAACTGTTTTTTTTTTTCTTTTTTTTTGTGAACACAAGGGGTGCAAGTAAGGATTCTTGTGATTATCACTTATTGCTTCCAACAAGCAATCCACACACATACACAAACAAACAGACATGTGTATGTACGCACGCGCGCACACAAACACATTACACTTACATACAAACACGCACATACTCTAACACAGGCTAACAGAAACAAACGCACGTAAATATATACATGCATATAAATATCAACTGGCATGCACATAAGCATACACAAATACGCACAAACACAAACATATTCATATATATGTGTTGTGTGTGCATGTGTGTATACCTGAGTCCGTATATATATATATATTATATATATTATATATATATATTATATAGAGAGAGAGAGAGAGAGAGAGACAGACAGACGCTAAAGAGTCATATATATATGTATATATATATATATATATATATATATTTCATAGTAATTATTCCAATACACACAGGTGCACACTCGCACACACACACACACACACACATATATTACAACACGCACACACGCACACACACACATAGACACACACACATACACACACACATACACACCAACACACACACACACACACACACGCACACACCTATATGCATGTGTACGTTTTTAAGCGCTTGCATGTTTTGCTTATAGTGCACAACGCGCTTAAGAACGAAAGCAAGCAGAAATCTCGAAAGTCTTTGACACCCACATATTTATACACATATATACACAAAGAAGCGTATATATAATGTATGTATACATCCATACAATCAATATATATATTATCTATATATATATATACATATATATTATATATTATATATATATATACTATATATATATAATATATATGGACACACATAGACTTATATATATATATATATAGACACACTTAAGCGGCAAAAATATAAGGTAAAAAGGATAAAAAGCATACAAAATATCTCCACACCACCGCCAACACCGTTTCCACTACAAAGAGTCCTACCACCCCCAACATCCACCACCTCCTGTACCTACCACCGCCACTATCAACGCTTGATATTGATTTCTTTTGATATCCTTCGACTCCTCCACTTCTGTTACAACAACAAGGGGGAAAAAAACTAACGGAAAAATATATATTCCGGTGCCATTAAAACACTATCAAACATAATTGTTATGTTATCAAGACTGACACCGGGGCCCCTTTTCGGTGAATTTAAGGGTCGTCATGCGTGATGTAATTACAGTTGATAATGCCAAAGAGTGAAAATAGTAATAAAAAAAACGGCGAGCCAAAAGAGAGAGAAAGAATAAAAAAACAGTGAAGGAGAGAAGAAAGACAGGAGCGACAAAAAAGAGAAAAAAAACAAGTGGGAGAGTAAGTGAAAAATAACGAGAGTGAGTAAATAGAAGGAAGATAGAGAGAGGGAGTAAGTGTATGTAGAAGGGAGATAAGAAAAAGAATAGTGTATCGTGTGAAAGTGAAAGTGAAAGTGTGGGAAAGAGCGGGAAAGAAGTAGAGAGGGTAAACAAAAAAGCAAGATAAAGAGAAAAGGAGAGTAAGTGATGAAGAGAGGAAAGACGGAGGTTTTCAGTGGAATTGAGAGAAAAGAAAGGAGTGAGTTTGTGTAGAGGATTGAAAGGGGAGGAAAGAAAGACGTCTATGTCATGTTAGAGCTATTAACTGTAAAAGAACAGAGAAAAAATGGCGCCAAAGAAAAAAAATTATATGGAAGGAGGATGTGGTGGACAAGTGTGTGTGGTGTGGTGTGGTGTGGTGAAGGGATGAAAGAAGGGAAAATGGAGGAAGAGAGGTATGTGTTGGGGTGAAATAAGAGAGTGAGAAAAGGGCAATGACAATGATGATAACAAAATAGACAAGTTAAATGGAAATCAACAAAAGAGCAAAATATTTACAAAGAAGTAAAAAAAAATAGATATAAGATAAAAAAACGTAGATATAAATGCAAAAAAATAAAAACTACCAATAAAAACCTGCATCTACGGAGATGATAATGACAAAGATAATCACGATAATGATAATGATGATGAAGTTGTTGTGATAATGATGATGATGACGATAATCTTTAATTAGTCACAAGGATATCACCACAGAATGAAGGGCACTCATTATAGGCGATGTACTGAAGTATACTACTACTACTACTACTACTACTACTACTACTACTAATAATAATAAAATAATAATAATAATAATAATAATAATGATAATAATAATAGTAATAATAAATGCAATAGGTGTTAACAACAAGGGCAACTACAATTACGTAAAACAACAATAGTAAACCAAGTTAATCCCCCATGTGGTCAATCGACATGCTAGAAAAGTAGACAAACCTTCCACAAAACACAGACTGGCTTATTAAAAGCAGAAGGGCACATTGCATAACGAATGCAATTGTAGACTTATTAGATGGAACAGTCACAGTTGGAATGCTTTCAATTATAAAGACTTGGCCGATCAGAGCAAACCTGGGGCTAAAGAAAAAGAAGCAAAAGAACAAAAAAATCGTAATAATATCAATAACAAAAACAGCAAAATTTGATATGTTTATTAGCCTCAGGGGCAGCTGCGAACAAGCGAATTACTGGAGGATTGAAAAAATAAAACCCCAAAATAAACATGCAAATATAAGGCATAAAAAAATAAAAAGCAAGGGAAAAATTAAATATAAATAAGGTGTAAAGAGCAATAGAGATCAACTAAAAAAAAAACAGCAACAACAACGACAATAAACCGCTATAATAATACGGGCAGTCTAATGGGGCATCAAGAGAAGGGGAAAAAAAGGCAAGCAAAAAAAAATGGAAAAAGAACAAATAGCATAAAAATGTTTTAAAATACAAACAGAAAGAAATAACGGCAAAAAGAAAGAAGTAAAATATAAAATAAAAACGAAAGGAATATAAAATATACATGGATCAATAAATGAAAAATGCAAGCGAACAAATAAATAAGGACGGAATGACGGAAAGGAATAAAGAAAGGGAAAAAAAGAAGTAGCTTGGAAATGGAGAACAAAAAACAAATAAAACTGGTGCATACATATATATATTCTTTTATTCTTTTATTCTTTTATTCTTTTACTTGTTTCAGTCATTTGACTGCAGCCATGCATTTATATATATAAAGATATGTAAGTGTGGGTTGTG
>NC_043005.1:47139611-47142083 GCF_006345805.1 Octopus sinensis | reverse complement strand
TTGGTGGTGGTGATGGTGGTGACAGCGGTGTTCACGCTGCGATGTTTAGCAGCTAGTGGTAGCAATAGTGTTTTGCTACCGTCTGTCTGCATGACTGGCGGGCTAGCACGTGGTTTCTAGTTGCCATTTTCAAAATGAAAAATGGCTAAAAAACCACGAAAGTTTTGAAAGTTTTTTTGTAATTTCGCCCATACAGGGGCGGAATTCTACGTGAATAATTCTCAGGATTCTTAGTGAATGAATTTGCACAACGATTAAAACAAAATATTGACAACAAGGAGTTTTAAACATGTAAAAGTGGCCAACTTACTTGGAGCCGATATGACTAGCGTCCGTCCATAGATAGATAGATAGATAGATAGATAGGTGAGCTGACAGAATCTTTAGCACGTCAGTCACAATGCATTTTGAGTTCAAATTCCGCCGAGGTCGACTATACCTTTCATTCTTTCGAAATCGCTAAAAAACAGTTGAGCACTGGAGTCGATATAGTCGATTAGCGCCCTCCCTAGAGATTGCTACCTTGGTTTGAAACTAATGTGTGTGTGTGTGTGTGTGTGTGTATGTGTGCTTGTGTGTGTGCGTGTTGTGTGTGTGTATATATATATACATGCACATACACGCACTTTAATTAGCATCACTGGGTGACGCTAATTCTTTTTATACAACTGACGTGTGCCACTTGTTTGAAGACTGCTCCTCAGAAAATGCACCCGATTCCTGTACCCACTTTGTAGCATACGTCTACTGTCATAAATTAGGCTAGCACAATAAGTAAGTCTGGCACGATTAACCATCAATAAGACAGTAGCTATTTTATGCAAGACACATCTTAAAGCAAAGCTGCAGAAGAGCAATGCTACTGATTGGAATAGCCAATCAGGCGCGACTCTCTGCAGAACAGTCGTCGACAAACCAAGAAACTGTCTGTTAGAAGACTCCCTACATCTTTTATCCGTACATTAATTCCTTAGAAAGTGTTTTTTAATTCATCCACGAAGAAGCGTTTTAAGAATAACATATATGTTTCTTTTCGCTGTGTTTTTTTTTTTTTTTTGGATAACATATAGAGCATGGGGATTAATATTAGGTTGACGGAAATTAGACAAAAGCCGATTTGCTTGATAACACCGGTAATTCAGGTACCAGGCTGCATTGAAATTGAGGATACACGTAACTGAAGAATGCAGAACAGTAGCAAATTGAGTTGATCGAACGACTGAGACGTCCATCATCCGCATCACCACTGCCATCACAACCACCAAAAACGGGGAACCGAAAGTTAGCATAGACAAGATTTAATGTTCATATTTAAGAGAAACAAAATACATTCTGTTTAAAATTTACAAAAAAATAATAATAAACAATAACCAATAGTATCAATCTGATTGAAGAAAAAACATATCGATGAATATAGGTGGGAAATACTCACTTTTGCACTGTACAATTTAGAGTCTGCCAATGGGGAGTTAAGTTGTAAGCACATTTCTTTAAGTACTTTACATTTTATTTAGTTTCGAGTTATCTGATACTTGTGTGGATTAAAATACCATGTGTGTATGTGTGTGTGCGTGAGTGTGTGTGTATGTGTATGCTTGAGTGCGTGCCTCTGTGGTGTGTGTGTGTGTGGTGGTAAGTCTGCCACAAATAGAATAGCACTCGATTAGCTAAGTGAAGAAAGATAATGTTAAATTAAAATTACAAGTCTTGGGAAATACAACTACCTAGGGTTTCGAGGCCGCAATGTTAATTTATTTCGCCATTTTTCGAGCTGAGAACAAGGCCGTTTGTCAGTTACTTTTAGAGCCTACATTTATTTTTCATTTGTTTATTGTAACATCGGTCATCTTTCCTGTGTTTTTCATTGCTTTATTCCTTATGAGCGTCCTCTGTTCGAATGTCATCTGCTTTAAAAGCAAACGACAAACGGTCTTGTACCTAGCTTGAAAACTTGAAAAATGGCGAACTAAATTAATGTTTCGGCCACAAAACTCTGGGTAGCTGCACTTCACGAGACTTGTGGATTTCATTATAACATTATTCTTTTACTCTTTTACTTGTTTCAGTCATTTGACTGCGGCCATGCTGGAGCACCGCCTTTAGTCGAGCAACTCGACCCCGGCACTTATTCTTTGTAAGCCCAGTACTTATTCTATCGGTCTCTTTTGCCGAACCGCTAAGTGACGGGGACATAAACACACCAGCATCGGTTGTCAAGCAATGCTAAGGGGACAAACACAAACATACACGCACACACACATATACATATATATATACATATATACGACGGGCTTCTTTCAGTTTCCGTCTACCAAATCCACTCACAAGGCTTTGGTCGGCCCGAGGCTATAGTAGAAGACACTTGCCTAAGGTGCCACGCAGTGGGACTGAACCCGGTACCATGTGGTTGGTAAACAAGCTACTTACCACACATCCATTCCTGCGCCTATATATATAATATATATATATATT
>NC_043005.1:47129611-47137111 GCF_006345805.1 Octopus sinensis | reverse complement strand
TGAGAAACAGCATATATATATATATATCGAAGTTGATGGACATATAACGGTACGTAAGACTGAATCAGAAAATTTCTGGTAAATCTTTTTTATTGATGTACGCAAAGAGATCCAGAACGGGTCGAAACATGTGTCGTACCTAATAAAATATTTTACTCATTCCATATATTTTATTAATACTATCACCCCAACCACCACTACGAAGTTCCTGCAATAACTCTACGTTTGACAACAGGTAATCGATACTGTGCTGGTGCTTTACTCATTCATCATCTACTTATTCATTTTGTATAATTTCTCCATTATATATATATATATATATATATATATATATATATATAGGGAGAGTTTACGAAGAAGACAAAAGACGAAGACAGGAGGTGTACAAAACAAACAGATGTATTAGTATAACGCTCAGGAATAGAAAATGTCTTTTACGTTATATATATATATATATACGGCATAAATTTAACAGGCCCTTGCAGTTAAATAGTTAGTTTTATTAGTATGTGCTTTCATTAGAAAGTCAATAAATTGCATATGCCTGAACACGTTTTCTCGTACTCACCGGCTGTTACTCAGATGTTCTTAGTGAGATTCAAGTGAGGTTATACGCAATAGTTCTTGAATTCTCTCATTCAACTATCAGTTAAAAGATATGGGGGTGAAATGGAAATATTTTTACGAAATGCTGTGAGAATTCACTCATTTGGTTATATGATATTGTGATATTGTTTTTCAAATATTGTACGTATGTGGTTTTATGCTTATTTTGATAAGCATGGCTGCCTGTTAAAGTTCGCGATTCCTTTACGATTTGCCAATTCTGGCCGTCTTTCTTTGATTGCTTCCTCTAGTTTCATTAGTTGTTGACAGTAAACATCTGAATTGATCGTTTGGCTCCTTGTAAACTGCTCAATATACACAATACATTTGTAATCCCACCAAGTTGATACCGTAACATTTTTTTTTAATGCTATTCAGCTTTCGATGTGGTTTGCACTGTTTCATTGCGCTAGGACCATGGTCGTTTTCGATTGATGTTATTGTATACAATCCATTTCTCATCACCAGTGATGATTCGTTTCAAAAAAAGGTTGATTTTATTGCGTTTGAGAGGCATATCGCAAATATTGATTCGTTGTGTTAAGTGAGTCTCTTTCAATTTATGTGGAACCCAAATATCGAGCTTCTTAACCAGTCCAAGACATTTTAAGTGATTATCAACTGTGGTATGTGATACATTTAACCTTTCTGCAATCTCTTGCACAGTTATATGACAATCAGATTTGATTATGGATTTGATATAGTCATCGTAAACTTCAGTAGATCGACCAGAAAGTTGGTCATCTTTGAGTGAAAAATCTCTTCAACAGAATTTTTAAAACTATTTCTGACATGTGTGTTCTGTTAATACCATAAACTTCACATATCTCTTTGTGATCCTCGGCAGCATTCTTGCCTTTATGGAAATAAAAAAGGCAAAATATGGCTAGAATGTTCGTTTTTGCACTCCATGTTAAAACTGATTTTGAAATAACAGCTGTAAACAAAATTACGCGGAATTTGCTTCTGAAGAAAGCCTAAAGTAATGGCTATCAAATGTCAAAAGGAAAAAAATCATAACATCGACAAAACTCATTCAAAAACATCTTAACTTTATCTATTTACGGAAAACAAAACTACTTACTTGACAACCTAATATATATATATATATATATATAATTAAAATGGGGGTGAAAAAATTGGATATTAATTTGATTAACATCAATGTAAAACCAATGGTCTAGCATATAAAAACTGAAGGTTCGTAAACTGTATTATATACATATGTATATATATGTATATATATATATATATATATATATATATATATTATATATATATATATATATATATTATATATAATATATATAATATATATATATATATAATATATTAGGATATATATATATATATATATACATATATTAGGTTATATATATATATAATAATATATATATAATATATTATATACATCATATATTAGGATATATATATGTATATATATATATACATATATTAGGTTATATATATATATATATCTTCCCTTCTTTCCTGAGCGCCCAATAATACTTTATTTGTTCCACATCCTCACGTTGTTGTCTTTTTGTTTTCTTGTTTGGATTAACTTTATATGTATATATATATATATATATATATATATATATATATATATATATATATATATATATATACATACATATATATATATATATATATATTATATATATATATATATATATATATATATATGTATATATCAAAGATATTTCTTTATTTTCTATATAATTTGAGCAATCAAAAACCATAGCTGTAAGAATATTACCTCGATTTAAAATGTATTTTGATAAAAAAAACATCGAACAGAATAGAAAAAACCCCATAAAGATGTATTAAACTTGTTGTTACCCGTGTTATTTTGTGTGTGTGTGTGTGAGAGAGAGAGAGAGAGTGTGTGTTTATTTCCTTTTATATACATTCCAATACATTCAGTCATATCTTTCAAAATCCAGTAAATAGCTTTCTTTAAAGTTTATAATCTATATCCAATGAAAGTTATTTGCTGTCATACATTGTCTATCGAATGTTTGGTCAAATATATTCTTTGGCATTTGACCAAAACAAATCTTCATTTCTCACCAATTCGTCCTTTAAATCCCTACTGTCTCTCTCCCTCTCTCTCTTCTCACATACATACGCGCACACCTTTCTTTCTTTCTTTCTTTCTTTCTTTCTTTCTGCCAGTCTGTCTTTGTTTCTCTGTCTCTGTCTGTTGTCTATTTTTCTCACTCTCCCTCCTCATATATCTCTCTCTGTTTATCTATTTACCTATCGATTTACCCTCTCTCTCTATCTATCTATATATCTACCTATCTATCTATTTATCTATCTATCTATCTATCTATCTATCTATCTATCTATCTATCTATCTATCTATCTATCTATCTTTCTTTCTTTCTTTCTTTCTCTCTCTCTCTCTATCTATCTATCTATCTATCTATCTATCTATCTATCTATCTATCTATCTATCTATCTATCTATCTATCCATCCATCCATCCAAGAACGTAGGGTGGACTTCAGTGCCTACCTACACAGCCTACCACGACTCTCGACAAGAGAGGCAGGGTGCTGCGAAGGTGCCATCACGGCGGCGGAAGTGCAGGACGCGATGACAGAATGCTCGAGGGACAAATCGCCGGGTTTGGATGGTCTACCCTGCGAGCTTTACAGTTGTATGCCAGACTTGTTTGGAGACGTCTTGGCAGCGGTGTACTGCAACTGGCAGCAAAACGGGAGCATTCCTGGCTTTGTGAGCCGAGGAGCCGTAACACTGCTGAAGAAAGGTCTAAACAAGGGAAATGTAATAGATAACTTTAGGCCCATCACTCTCCTTAATGCAGACTTGAAAATTTTAGCCAAGGTGTTAGCCAAGAGGTTGGCGCTTGTCATCGAGAAACTGGTCGACAAGGCGCAAACGTGCGCCGTGCTGGGCCGGACCATCCATGACAACCTCCACCTGATGCGCTACATTATAAACAGGGTAGTTAACGAACCTGGCATGGGTGGGGCGCTGATCAATTTGGATCAATCGAAAGCTTTCGATAGGGTGGACCATCGATACTTGGAGGCAATCCTCAGAGCGGCTGGATAACCGCTTTGTACAGAGGCATCCGTTCGGTAGTTCGTGTAAATGGACATCTATCGAGGCCTTTCGACATCGCACGTTCGGTCCGTCAGGGATGCCCCCTCTCGTCGCTTCTATACGTATTGACTCTCGAACCATTATTGTGGAAGCTGGAAACTCTGAGGGGCATCCCGCGAGAACTGGGATGCGGGACGAGCGTGTCTGCATACGCAGACGACGTCACCGTCATAGTGTCTAGCCATGAGCACATCGAGCAGGTCAGCGAGACACCGAAAAACTACGAAGCGGTGACAGGAGCAAAAATCGACCGGGAAAAGTCAGTGGACTTGCGACTAGGCACCTGGAGAAGCAAGCTCATGCCGTCCACCAGCGCCTCCGTCGTGGGACGCTGGACCGACGGTCCGGTCGAGTTGCTCGGGGTCTGGTTCGGTCCGGACCTCCAAGTGGAGAAGAACTGGAACGAGATAACGAGTAGGGTGGTCACTCTAGCCCGGCAATGGGCCGAGAGGAAACTGTTCCTAAAAGGTCGGGCGGAGGTGGCGAACACGTACATCGCGTCCGTCATCTACTACCACCTGACCGTCGTGCCTTGTCCCGACCCTACCATCACCAAACTAGAACGCATTCTCTTCGTTTCTTGTGGAAAGGAGGCGTCCCGATGGTCAGGCGATCCATTTGCTGTCAACACCTGTTAAAAGGAGGACTGGGCATGCCGTGGTTGATGATGCACAGACACGCGCTGAGACTGCGACATCTCAGGCTCTTCGTAGACGACGGTGAACAGGTGTGGTCGCCGTTTGTGAGGCACGCTTTCCCGCAGCTCGTCTCCATGACCGAACTGCAGTCGTGGATCAAAAAGAGGCCGAGGAAGGGTGAATGGCACAGTGAGTGTCGCGTTGCTTTCAAGCAACTCTGCCGTCCCGGGTCGACCTTGAGTGACTCCATCACAACCAAAGCATTCTATAGGGGAGTAGTGGAGGGAAGGTACGACGACGAGCTCGGGGCGAACCTGGACGTCGACGAGGAATACCTGACCCGCCTGTTCGGGACGACTTTCGGGCCAGAGCCCATGGACAACTTCCAGAGATCCCTGGCCTGGCAGTGCTACCGAGAAGCGCTACCCGTTCGGAATAAGCTCTACAGACACGGCTCGAGAAACACGGGGCCGACCTGCCCGAGATGCAGTCAGAGCGACGAAACCGTTCTGCGCGCACTCGTGCAGTGTCCAACAATTTCCGACCTGTGGGCTTATGTCGAACAACTGCTGTCACGTGTGGGACGAGTCGGTTTATCAGCTGAGTCTATCGTCAATATTGTCACGCCTCCTTCCTTCAAACGGGAAGGAAAGCTATTTTCATCATCCTTGTGGCTATGGCGAAAGAATGTATCTGGTGGACGCGTCTGAAAGGATTAGGAACAAACACCTTCCTTTCTGGTCAATCTCTCATCAACTTCTTCAAGTACCACTGAAAGGAAAGGATGATAGTAGAGAGGCAAGTTTTGTCTAGCGAATGTTTTAAAAAAAGATGGGTGAATGTAGCAAGGATGACACGTATGAATGAAGAAGTCACCTTGAGCATAATCCTATGAACCCAGAAATTGAAAACAGAGGTTTAACCACATGCAAACAAATGTGGTAACATATAACAATATTGACCGAGGTTACCGTGGTATTTTCGTAGGCTTTTCTTCCCACGGATAAACCTGGATCACGAAGTCTAGACGATATTCGTAGACCCGGAGGGTAGACTGGTCGTTCTGGATGTTGACGGCAGCAATGGGTGCGCTTTTCGACTCGTATCAGTCTACGCACCGCCCTTAACAGGTCGGGCGGATTTCTTTCGACGTCTAGAAGTATTCTTGGGAACGTCTCGTCCTTTACTCTTAGTGGGGGATTGGAATGCTACCTTGGAGACGCATGTAGACTACGTGGATAGAGACAGAAACAGAAGGGGATGCAAATGCCTCAGAGACCTGCTCAGACGATTCCAACTGTCTGACAGGTACCGACTCGACCACCCAAATGCACCAACGTGGACATGGAGCAACCGCAGTGGATCGTCGAGATCGTATCTAAATAGGATACTGTGTAGGACATTAGACAAGGATTAACTTAGGATGTCCACAATTCCACACAGTCAGCTACACGGATCACAAATGGTGACGTGTACGCTAGACTTAGATAAGGCACATAGACAGGGTCCTGGGTACTGGAAACTGAACGCATCATTCCCGCCCAGACAAGTTTTCAGAGACCGGATTAGCACACTAGTAAAGAGGGCTTTGACGGGAGCCATCATCAACAACAAATGGTGGTTTGCCCTCAAGAGAGCAGTAAAAGCAGAAGCGATTAGTACAGCAAAGCACTAGCCATAGATAGAAATAGAGTAGAGGGTGAGCTAGTTAAGAAGCTAGAAGAGGCAATTAGAAGCGGCATCGCATCCGACGTTGTGCGGCGAGGTTGGCCTCGACCAACACTTCAACGCCAAACACGAAGGATGTGCTGTCAGAGCTAGGATGCGTGCTCTAAGGAACGAAGGTGTTGGAGCCGCGAGAGAGGGGGGCAGAGGCGCAACAGGGCAACAAAGCCACCATTCGGTCACTGGTAGATGAACAGGGGCGCGAATTGCTCGAGCCAGTAAAATGTGTGAGGCCTTTCAGCAGCATTTTGCCCGACTGTTCGGGACGAGTGAAGGGCAAGAACGTAGGGTGGTGGACTTCAGTGCCTACCTACATAGCCTGCCGCGACTCTCGAGAAAGAAAGCAGGGTGCTGCGAAGGTGCCATCACGGCGGCGGAAGTACAGGAAGCGATAGCAGAATGCTCGAGGGACAAATCACCGGGATTGGATGGTCTACCCTACGAGTTTTACAATTGTATGCCAGACTTGTTTGGAGACGTCTGGGCAGCGTATACTGCAACTGGCAGCAAAACGGGAGCATACCCGGTTTTGTGAGTCGAGGAGCTGTAACTCTGCTGAAGAAGATCCAAACAAGGGAAACATTATAGATAACTTTAGACCAATCCACGCTGCTCAATGCAGACCTGAAAATTTTGACAAAGGTGTTAGCCAAGAGGTTGGCGCTTGTCATCGAAGAAACTGGTCGACAACGCACAAACGTGCGCCGTGCCGGGCCGGAAAATCCATGACAACCTCCATCTGATGCGCTACATCATAGACAGGGTAGTTAACGAACCTGCATGGGGGGCCCTGATCAACTTGGATCAATCGAAAGCCTTTGATAGGGTAGACCATCGATACTTGGAGGCAGTCCTGAGAGCGGCTGGTTTCGGTCCCGACTTTCGCGGCTGGATAGCTGCCTTGTACAGAGGCATCCGTTCGGTAATTCGCGTTAAATGGACATCTATCGAGACCTTTCGACATTGCACGCTCGGTCCGTCAGGGATGCCCCTCTTCGGCGCTTCTATACGTATTGACTCTTGAGCCCACTACTGCGGAAGCTGGCGACTCTAAGGGGCATCCCGCGAGAGTTGGGATGCGGTACGAGCGTGTCTGCATACGCGGACGACCTCACCGTCATAGTGTTCAATCCACTAGCAATCGAGCGGGTCGGCGAGACACTGAAAGACTACGAAGCGGTTGGACAGGAGCAAAAATCAACCGGGAAAAGTCAGTGGGCTTGCGGCTCGGCACCTGGAGAAGCAAGCCCATGCGTCCACCAGTACCTCCGTCGTAGGACGCTGGACCGACGGCCCGGGTTGAGTTGCTCGGGGTCTGGTTCGGTCCGGACCTCTAAATGGAGAAGAAACTGGAACGAGATAACGAGTAGGGTGGTCACTCTCGCCCAGCA
>NC_043005.1:47107111-47124611 GCF_006345805.1 Octopus sinensis | reverse complement strand
ATGCGTGCTTATATATGTAGAAAACTACGTAGCACGTTTGAATAGATAGACATACTGATTGATACATATGCACAGGTACGTTATTTCATAGACCTCAAAGCATGTTAATTTTGCGGTACTTGTTCTTACTTAAGTACGTGTTCGTTGTAAGCAATCCCACCTTAGCTTTTCATTCATTTGCATTGTATGTATGCATGAATGTATGTATATATGTATGTATATATGCATGTATGTATGTATGTATATATATATATATATATATATATATATATATATATATATATATATATATATAATATATATATATATATATATATATGTATGTATTATTGTATGCATGTTTGTGCGTGCCTATTCGTGGATTTGTGCAGTAAGGTATATATGTTAGTGTGATTGCGTGTCTGTGATATACTTGTGTGTGTATGGGCAACTACGAATGCGTGTATAAACCAGCAAAAATGATACATAGACAGATGTGCTCTGAATTGAATCCACATATACCTGTTAGTCTAGCATCCTCGATTAGTTAGGGTGTCATACAAAGATATAACCAGACATCATAGCAGACAAAGTTCTGCGGTATATAAACGAAGTAAATGATTAAAGGAAAGTATTGGCTGTCCGCAGAAGATAGTAGAGCAAAGAGATAGGGAATTTCTACAAATTAGACCTATTGCAAGAGTAAGATTGATATCTAAGAAGGCGGCTTTCTGAAATATACGCGTTGTTAGTGCGTGTGTATGTATGTCGGGGTGGAGAGACGGATCGAAGTGGGTGGGCGAAGGAAGCTGTGTAATAGTTGTCGCTCCATAGAGATGGCATGTTGCGTGTATAACTGCTAAATTTATTGTAATGTAATAAAGTGTCCAGCTCGGAGAGACAAACGTGTAACCATAGTCGCTGCACCAGTTGAGTTAGTAAGAAAAATGAGTTTGACGTCCCTTGAGACACAAACTTCAGCCAAGAGGAAAACATGTTCACCTTTATAGAGCTTAAATTTATTTAGATTTAGCTTCTCATTTCATCATTAATTGATTTCTTTTTCCCTTATAATTGAGCAGCAAAACATTCGGCCTATTTTTGCTAAGACCAGTTAGTTGTACATGTGAGAGGACAGTTGCTGTGTAAAGAGAGAGAGAACACATAGTTAAAAATATAAATCGGTTGTACTGTCGGAAGAATTTGTGACAACGAAGTCTATACATCTTGTGTAAGATGCTCTTCTGCTTGAACGATAGTCAACCTAGACATTAAACATTATAAATACTAAATACGTGTTCTGTAGGAGATGTAAGTAGTATTGAAAAGAGCAGTTCAATGTCACGTTATTCATTTTTTTTTTAATATATCCGATTTAAGACAAAAGTGCAGTTGTCTCGTCTACAAACACCTAACATACCAAAGATGTTTATTCAGACGCGTATATTAATGAATAAATAAATATGTGTGAGGGAGTTCACGTGTATGTTGAGGTGAGGGATTGGGATTATTTGTGTATCTGATTGCGTTGTTTGATCACACAAAACATGTGTTCAATATACATTCGTATTCAAAGTGCCGTGTACATACATCATTTCTCATTCACTCTGTATCGCCATTATTCTTTCAGTCTAACTCTGTCTCATTCTCTGTCAGTCAGTAAGTCAGCCAGTCAGTCAGTCAGTCACTCACTCACTCACTCATTCACTCACTCACTTACTCATTCACTCTCTCACTCACCCATTCTGTTTCTTACGGTGCGTCAACTTTTTAGGACACCTCCTTGAAGAGCTCTAATTTTTTCTAATTTTTTTCCTTACTTTAGAGATAAATAATGTCCTACATCCAGCTTACTCTACAAAATGAAAAAGCATACTGTAGTCGTTATCTTAAAAGCGCAGCATAGTGAAACAGAGATAGCTCGCTCACCGAAAGTTGCTCGATCCATCGTTGTTAAAGTTCGAAAGAAGCTGGAAGCCACTGACAGGCATCCAGCAACAGCATTTAAACGCAAAAGCCATGCACAAGGTCATAATACCAACAGAACTCATAACTTCGTACAACAAGTCTAAGATATAATTGATGAAAATCCTGGAAAGTCAATCAAAGCCATTGCAAAAGACCTCAAGGTTTCAGAATTCACTATCAGAAAAGTTGTACATGAGAACATTCAGTACATGTTGTATGTGTGTGCACGCGCGCGTGTGTATGTGTGATGATAAGTTAAAAAAGTAATTAATGGACAAACAAACGGGAAATAGACATAGGAGGTCGCTAAATCATCGTTAGTTATTGGCCAGAAGGTCAAATACAATATATATATATATATATATATATATATATATTATATATACGCACACACATATATACATACACATATATAAAGGCACATCAGTTTATATATATACGAGCAAAACGCACCCCGTCCAATGGACCGGTGCTGAGTTGTCAAACATTTAAACCAAATTTTCTCAAAACAACTTGTCCGACCGTCCCATAGGCCTCCCCTTTGAGAAACTGATTTAACCTAAATTTGAGCAACAACTTATGTACTTGCGCGCACAAATGCATGTTCCCACGGCTTTATCGATCGCATTCTCACCTGGAATCGATTTTTGTAATTTTTTCAAAACTTATACACGCCCTGATACCGTCGGTATCTACATATCAAATTTGAGTGCAATCGGATGAAGGATGCCCGAGACCCTAGAAGACATACATACAGAGACAGACAAAACGGATTTTATATAATAGATATGTATGTATGCATGTATGTATGTATGTATGTATGTATGTATGCATGTATGTATGTATGTATGTATGTATGTATGTATGTATGTATGTATGTATGTATGTATGTATGCGTGAGTCAGGCGGAAAATAAACAAATTTGGAAACAGTTCACACATTAAAAGAACTGGTGCAAACGATGGTTCGAAGATGGAGTAAAACGAATATTTCTTGCTACATATCAATGCATTTTCTTTGCAGTAAACACGCACACACACACACAAGCACACACGCACGTATATACAAAGGTGTGCACACATACAAACATGCGCTCTCACACACACACACAAATGCGCACACATCGAAGCAGCTTTCTTTTCTTGTCTCCCTGTCCATTTTTTCTTTTTTTGTGTGTGTGTGTGTGTATTTTGGTTTCTTCTCGCTCTGTCACTTTCTTCGTGTGTGAATGTGTACAGAGAGAGAGAGAGAGAGAAAGAGGGACAGATACAGAAAGAAAGAGAGAGAAATATAGAGAACTGTATGACCATATAAGTATGTTTGTATGTTTTTGCCTGTGTGTTTACGAGTGCGTGTGTACGCGAGTGCGTGCGTGTGTTGAGAGCATTGCATGTCTCTTTAATTTTCATTATTCAATACTCGCTTACATCTATCGTATATCCTTATGTCTCATGTGATTAGTGCTTGATAGTTTACTATGTAATTTTTTTTTACGAATAAGTAAAAAAGAAATGTTATAACAAAAAAAATCTCAATTACAGAACTTTTCTAATCAGATTTGGATTGTAGTCTGAGGTAAAAATACACAAATTGGATTCTATCTTAACTGAAGGATGATTTCCGATAAGTTATTGACTATTCATCACTGTTTTTGTTTTATTTTCAGACAGTGTTTGTCTCACACGTTCAAACCGATGTACTCTGCCTACCATAATTCTCAGAATCAACCTGACGCAGAAATGACTCATTTTCTCATCGAATTTAGCGCAATTATTTACAAATCTTCTCTGTTTTCTCGTTGTATCTTCTGAATTTTTCTTTTCACCTTCTTGCTTTGTGATTTCACAGCGATTTCTAACGTATTGCTCGTTATTCTCTCTCTCCCCCTCTCTCTCTATTTATCTACCTATCTTATCTATCTATCTATCTATCTATCTATCTATCTATCTATCTATCTATCTATCTATCTATCTATCTATCTATCTATCTATCTATCTATCAATCTATCTTTTTTTTTCCACGATCCCTTTTGATCGAAAACCTACCCTCCCATTTTTTCTTCCCCAAAAGAAAAGCTCTATTTTGTAATTTGTCCCCTCTGTGTTCAGCCCTCTGTGGCTAATAAAGGAACATATCTATCTATCTATCTATCTATCTATCTATCTATCTATCTATCTATCTATCTATCTATCTATTTATCAATCTATCTATCTATCTGTCTGTCTGTATGTCTGTCTGTCTGTCTGTCTGTCTCTCTGTCTGTCTGTCTGTCTGTCTGTCTATCTATCTATCTATCTATCTATCTATCTATCTATCTATCTATCTATCTATCTTTGTATCTATCTCTCTATCTCTCTGTCTATCTATCAATTAATCACTCAATCTATCTATCTATCTATATTTTGTCTCAATATTTTATCATTAGTCTCTATTCATTCTGAAAGCTATCTAAAAAGAATAAGAAAAATAACACAACACCTATCAATTCTGAATTAATAAATTATGTCTCTAGTGTAAGAGCGAGTGCCATGTTCATTCCTACTGGCAGGTAGACCGACAAACAGGTAGTGTATTTCAACACTGTATAGAACACTTACAATAATACATTATTTACATTCGATGGATATTTGTCCTCATCTTGGTTGTTGTTAACACAACGTTTCTTTAGGAATGAGAACCCAGGTTCGAAATTTCCGCAAGACATCTGAAGAAGGCTGGAGGGTATATCAGCCGAAACGTTGTGTTAACAACAAACAAGACGAGGACAAATATCCGTCGAATGTAAATAATGTAAATAATGTACATAATTCCTCATTTCTTAAATATAGAACTGACTTACAATGATGCTAACAAACAAGCATGTTGTCTCTATAATTTATGCAATTCCGACGATAATGTGGTAACTGATTGCATCGTTAGAAAAATTGGTGCTATTTTTCGAAATACGATATAAAAAATATATGTTCCATCGTTAAATAACTACGCACTTTTTTTCTGACATTAGCGCGCACACACAATCACACACATATGCAATAGACTCGCACAAACATCAAAACACATATGTACATGCAAGTAATCTGATACAAACGGACTCAGTTAACGTTTTAATTATTACTGAATATATTATTAATAGAAAGAATTCAAAAACGTCTACAAATGAATTTTGTTGAATGTGATAGGAATCAAAAGTGTGAAAAAATTGTGGTGCAATATTTTTATGTTATCTTTCCTTTTATCATTTTATTTTGTCTGCCGTTACGTTCTGAGTTCAAATTCCGTGGAGGTCGACTTTGCCTTTCATCCTTTCGCGATCGATTAAATAAGTACCAGTTACGCACTGAGGTCGATATAATCGACTTAATCCGTTTGTCTGCCTTGTTTGTTCTCTCTGTGTTTAGCCTCTTGTGGGTAGTAAAGAAATAGGTATTTCGTCTGTGTTTACATTCTGAGGTCAAATTCTGCCGAGGTGGACTTTGCCTTTCATCCATTCGGGTCGATAAATTAAGTACCAGCTACGTACTGGCATCGACTAGTCCCCGCCCCAAAATTTCGGGCCTTGTACCTGGGATAGAAAAGAATATATTTATTCTTTTAATATCTTATTTCATTCATTTGACTACGGCCATGCTGGAACACCGCCTTACAAAGATTTTTAGTCTAATAGATCGCCCCCAGGACCTATTCTTTGTAAACCTATTACTTATTCTATAGGACTTTTTTGCCGAACCGCTGAGTTACGGGTCGTAAACACACCAACATCGTTTGTCAAGCGATGCTGGGGGTGGGGACAAACACCGAAAGAAAGATATACACACGCGCACATACACATGCGCGCGCGCGTTTTTCCGTTTGCCTGTGCATTGATTATAGGTTTTCTACTTTTCATTTGTGCATTTACTATACATTTTTTCAATTAAGTAAGAGAAGCCAATGTGCCTTGGTTTTTATTAACAGTAAATTATATATATATTAGATGGGTTTCTTTCAGTTTTCATCTACCAAATTAATTCACAAGAGTTTGGTCTGCCCGAGGCTACTGTAGAAGACACCAAATTTGTCAGGCAGTGGGACTGAACCCGGAGCCATGTGATTGAGAAGTAAGCATCTTACCAAACAGTCACGCCTGTGCTAATATTTATTTATTTATTTATTTATTTATTTATTTATTTTATACTTTCAGCCATTTGAACCTGGTTGTGTTAAGATATCCCTTTTTAAGAGTGCATAGTCAATTATATCGTCTCAACTATTGACTGCTTAGGTATTTTACAAACCTGATAGGTATGAAAGTAAATGTCGACCTGAGCCGGATTGAAACTCACAAAATATATGAACAGAACCAGTTTCCATAACAATTCTGTCATTCTCTCCATTATGTTTATCTATAATTTCAAAATACAATTCGGTCTTTGTTTTGATTGAAGCCCCGAAAAGATTTCTGCTTTTTCCGCATATGAAATAAGACCTATACAGATTTTTGACATTTATATATTGTTTCTATCATTACCAGTCGAATGTTGCAGTTTTCTTTTATCAACCCTTATTCGATGGACACCATCAATTGATGTTACAATGAACAAAAAAACAAAAAGGCATACCCTACGCGCAGATAATTTTTTTCGCAAATTATAGTATGGCTTACAAAGCTTTGCTTACCCGTGCTGTTTAAATGTACTGAAATAAGCCTTATAAGCGGTGAAATTAAGATATCAACTCGTAAAAAAGTGAAACCCACGAATCCATTACTGTACACACGCACACACACACACAGAGTCGCTTTTGTATGTACCCACACGTGCCTACGCGCATAAGTACACCATGATCTATACACATGCAGACGAGGGTCGATTCATATGATAAAGAAAGTAAATAAAATGTAATACTTATAGAAAATATTGCATAGAATTTGAGATGTGTTTTGAACGTCTTTCAATGATGGTAGGTGAATCAAACGTACTGTAGTTCGTTGTAGGATATATATGATATGACCACTTGCGTATCGGGAAATCTGTAAGTTCGATTTTTTTAAGTATCACCATTATAGGTATTTACACTCCCGTGAAATTAGGAAATCAACTCCAAAATAAACGAAACCCTCGATTCCATTACTATACACATACACGCGCACACAAGTATACATACACAGAGTCGCATATCTTTATACGTATTTATGTATGTTTGAAGATAATCAAATCAAATTTTCACCATTTAGAGCCACTCACCCAATGAGTATTTCAGTCAAATTTGGTGAAAATCTGCTCAGCCGTTTTCCAGTAATTTAGCAAACGCACAGCCAAACAGACAAAGACGAGTAGTTACAATACCCTGCTTTCTCTTACCCGCGCAGGGTAAAAATTGTACATGGATACGGACATCAGCAAAGGAAAGTGAATATTTTAAAGTATTTATCGATTATGAGACTGTAAGTTTTATTGTGCCAGAGACTAACAATTATCATAGCTTTTTTTTTACTTAGTTAAAATAGAAAAAGCATAAACATTACCCTTAAGAAAATGAGATATTATTTTGTTTTTCACCCGTTTGGCACATGCACGCCCAGCCGTTTAAGGCGTAAATTACTTTTAAGACGAAACTTGAAGTTTTGATGTTCCAGCCATTTCCCAGGACACTAGAAGCAAAAGGAAAATAAAACAAAGTGAAATTGTAAACACATAGTAGATTTCATTTTTACTAAAAAAGCGAAACTGATTGAGAATCAGCGAATCGAATTGAGAATCGAATATTACCAGTTGCCATTTTATGTGAACCCATAGACATAAAATGTAAATACTCGAATCAGGGAATTCGAATTCAAAACCAAGATACAGAACTAGAGTGAAATATTCCTAGCAGGGCATTCTCATCACCATTGTGAGAACAGAATGGTATCAAATAAAATTGGAACAGTTAATAATGTTATTGTATGTAACAATTTGTTTCAGATCTATATTTTTAGTAACAATAAACTTTTCTATCGAATATAATATCAAAATATAGTGAGCTGAGAGCCGTTGAATATTAATATTCCATCAAGTATACTGAGTTTGCAACATGACTGTGATTTTCAGTCGAACCCATTTCCCCTATTTTCATATTCCTTTGGGAAGAATATGGTCATAGTAAGTTTCAGTTTTCTACATTTAACTTTTCCTACCTATAATATTGATTCATTTGAGTCAGGAAAAACGAATTCTTTTTTTGATTAAAACATATTAACAGCAACAAAGCTATAATTGATAGAACTATTATTACGCAAACAAATTTTATCACCCAGCATCAATGAAGGAGTATGTACTAATTTTATTAGCAAGAAGTGATGAAAGACTATGTTAACCTTATTGGAATTTTAATTCTGTAAGAACGTAATTAAATATTCTAAATCATAAATCTGCCCTTCTATAGTTTCTACAAGCACACCGATTTTACATATCGAAGCATTCCTTTCTCTCACAAGGTGCAGGGCTAACATTTTGTAAAGGATTGGTTACAGTCGATTTAATTGGTTCCAGCATCTTACTGGTGATTATATTATCGATATTGGCAGGATAAAAGGTAAAGCAGCCCCCGACTGGATTTTATTTCACAAACGAGAGATACCAAGCTAGATAACATTAAACTTCCACTTGATCTCTCTACCGTTTGTGGTAATTCCATCACCTTAAAAACCAGGCTTATTAATCAATCATTTAATCAAAATTTCTCTTTCTGTTTATATTTACGGATCACTCTACCTATCAAAGTCAATCTACCAATATATCGATCTAACTATTTGTCAGATTAGCAATATTTCACTGTCGTTCCAAATGAGTCGGGTCTGTGAAACGGTTTTGATTCCTGATTGATCCCAATTCATGTTCACTCCCATAAAAATACTATGCCTTTATGAGAAGTCAAAAGAAACCGTTATCAGTTCAGACTCAAATCCCGTACAGCAAGCTTTGACTCCTTATCGAGTTGGGTCTGTTAACTAAGCAAGAGAGCTGGGCAAGTGTGTTGGATTTCACTTAATTGTTTGTTAAAAGCAAGTATGTCACAGTCTCCTTCTTCTAAGCTGTAAATTTGAATAATTAGCCATGAAGCTTAATAGCAGGGAGAAAAAATCTAATAAATGAATGAATAATATCGAAATAGTAAAACGAAGATAACATTAACTTAGAATAAAATAATATCAGTCATTAGCTCAATGATTAATATAACTTAATTATTCAATCGGATTTTGGGAAGCAAGGATGGAAACTCTTGATGTGTTTTGGAGTTATTAAAATGCTTCAGTAAAGAACATGCTTCTCTGTACTTTACAAATTTGTTTTAAGCGAATCACTGTGTTGAGTAACAATAATTTACATGAAAAGTCTTAAAAAATTATCGTAGTTACTGATGAAAATCGTCAAGGGACGCTATCTGCAAAAGTGATAATCAAATTAGTGACATCTTATTTCATGTACAGGCGAAAAATATCCTATTAATTGGCAAAAAAAAATAAGTAAATAAAGCGGGGTAAATACGCACTTCGGTAATGAATGACCATAGGGTTGCACCTTGAAAGTTGCCCTCGGAGGCACAAGTATGATCAATGTAGTTTATGGAAGACCAGCAGCCGTCCATGCATACCAGCCTCTCCTCTCCACGCCACCGATATTATCCAAAGGAAAGGCAAAGGCCAATACAGCTTGGCACCACTGACACCGCAGCTTATTTCTACAGCTGAGTGAACTGGAGCAAAGTGAAATAAAACGTCTTGCTCAAGAACACAACACATAGCTTGGTCCGGGAATGGAACTCACTACCTCATGATTGTGAGCCCGATTAAAACAATAAAGACGACAAAGCGATTAACACAGCAAAGCATTACCATAGTGGTTTATATTATTAACCTCTTGTAAATATGGGTGAGAACTCTGGGCATATTTCATTCAGTCTAACTAGACCTCCTCTCTATACTAACAATAAAAAAATACAATTTTATAACAAATCTACTCACGAATATTTAGAATAATGTGGACACCGTGATACATGAGTTAACCAATGTTAGACCCCGAGGTAATTTCAATCCTCATTTTAAGTTAATTTACTAGTATTACAGCTGTAATGCTTTTAATTTGCTTTTCTGAAACGTGACAGTTATACTGTCGGATTTGATCGCTATGAAATTTCACAATATTTGAGCCTAGTAGAAAAAAGTATTCAGTTAAAATTATGACCACTTCTACACAAAACTATGCCGTATAACTGATCATTCGTTGAATATCAATGCTCTTTGGAGACATGAAAGATACACTATAATTTGAATACCATAAATAATACACTCTTTCTGTTTAGCTAAAGGAAAGAAATATTTATGTACAGTTTTACCTCATTAGTTCACGATATATCTAACTAATACCTTGCTATATCTCTATTATGCTATCAGTCTAATGCTATATGTCTCTATACATTTTGATTGGTAGAATATATTAATAGATATTTTAAGTTCTCGACATATTTGTATATCAATCCAGAAATATGGCCAAATACAATGAATAAATGATTTACTAAAATTGAAATTAATCTTCAGATATCAATATCTAATTAATAATTGATTTCTATTAACTAGGTACAAGGCTGGTTTTTGTTGGGTAGAGTGGGTCGGTGATTGTAACTGAGTTAATGAAACCAAATGAAATGATTTGCTGACACTTATTTTATCAATCTCAAACAGAAGGTGTCACAGGCGACACTTAAACTCGAGCCACAAAGAGATGAAATTAAATGGTGTAAGGCATTTAGTCCGGCGCTCTATTGTTTCTACCAATTCATTGCCCTCGTTATTTAATGTATTATTAATAAACTTTCAATAATAATTGTCACTGTTCTGTGAGCAATTAGATGATTTTAATTAATTCTAATTAACATCATCATCACCACCATCATCATCGTCCGTTATCATCATCGTCGTCGTCGTCGTCATCATCATCATCATCATAACCGCTACAAACATCACCACTATCATCATTAGCACCATCAACAAAATCACGACCACAACCACGGCCTCCACCAACACCATCACACTAAGACTACCATCACCATTGCACCACCACCACCACCACCACCGCAGTCATCATCGCCATCGTCGTCGCATGTGTCAGCACTTTGACATCAGACGAATGCTCTGTCCAGGCATTTAATGTTCCAAGTTCCTTAGAGTTCCGACTTCACTTCCACCTTTCACTTTTATATATCAATTGACAAAATTGTATTGGGACAAATAATATACATACATACACGCATACATAGATACATACATATGTAGCTAAATATTCGTATATGCATGCATATATGTTTATATATTTAAATCTCTCTAACTTTCTGTATTTCTAGCACTTTCTCATACATACACACTCACGCACGCACACACACGAACACACACTTCCAGCTTGCCATACACACATGCCCACACACACACGCACATGTTGATATAATGGATTCTCTCGTCGTGAACGAAAAATGAAGGTTCAGTAAAATAAAGCAGCCATCATGTTTTATAGATACGAATGTGTCTCTTGAGGTCTGCTTGTGTCTTGCAAACCTTTCGGCAAAGGGAACAAGTTGACGGTTCAGTTTGCTCGAGTGCTTCCTTGATGTGAACAGCAAGGCCTACTTTGCTTCGTGCCACAAAACCAAAGTAAGAATTAAGGTTTCCATTTAGAGGAGCAACGTTATGACAGCGTCCTGTCATTCTTGCATATATACATACATTCATATATGATATGTACACATCCATATATTGTGTGTGTATGTGTGTGTGACAAAAGCCTTTCTTTGTCGTAAATTGTAGACTGTAAGAATGAACATTGCTCTAACTTTAATAAGATAAATTTTCACTTCTTTTGATTTTGTGTCACATTTGTCGAAACTGAATAACGAAGTGACAAGTTTGATACGCAAAAACAGAACACAGGTATGTTCACAAGTGTTTGATATACATTTTCTAAAATGTTTAACTTTAATACATTGTTAATGAATTAAGGTATGAAGCACAAGGTTTGATTGGTTGGAATGTATTTTGTTCTATAGTCTTGTGTCTGATTTATATATCAATAACCTTGCGCCAAATTTCTATCATAGAAACATGTCGTATAGTGGTGTTCTTAACTTCATGAACAATTTGTCAGTCCCAAACTTTCCCTGATTTCATTTCTTATCTTGGTTCATTTAAAATGGCGAACAATTAAAAGCCGCGTGGTGGTTACGAGATAATACTGTGCAATTAGTCTCGTCTCGAGTGTCCAAGATGACTGACTAACCAGATCACGATTTCGATATGCAGAAACTGCCTCAATTTTAAATGCTTTAAATATACTACATATAAAGGTGAGAAATAGTACCAGGAATGCACTATACGCACACAGGCACACATATGCCTGCACACGATCGTACACGCACACACATTTACGCACATATACGCACACACACACATAGACAAACGCATACGTACATATCTTATGCATGCATACATGTATACATACACTTATTTACTATTAGATGAACTCAAAACATTTAATACCAACAAGATATTTTGTGTTCATTTATTATTATACATGGCATGGGTGTGTGGTAGGAAGTTTGCTTCCAAACTACATGGTTCCAAGTTCAGTCCCACTACGTGGTACCTTGGGCAAGTGTCTTCTGTTATAGCTTTGAGTCGTCTAAAACCTTGTGAGTGGAATTGGTTGGTGAAAACTGAAAAAAGGTCGTCGTATATACGTGTGCGCGCTCGCGTGTCTTTGCGTTTGTCTTCCACCACCTCTTGTCTTGACAACTGGTGTTGGTGCGATTACGTTTCCGTAACTTAACGGTTGAACAGAAGAGACGGATGGAACGAGTATCAGTTTTTCAAAAATGTATGTCCTGGTGTCAATTTGTTCGACTAAAATCTGAAAATATGTTATAAGTTCCTGAAAATAAATTTTTGTTCTCTATACCTGCATGTGTGTGTGTGTTCATATATATAAACAGAAACGGATTTCAAAGTTTGGCACACAAGGCCAGCAATTTACTCTGATACAAATTTTATGGGCCCCCGGTGAGATTTGAGCTCAGCACTTTAAGACGGATGAAGTGCCTCTAATTATTTTGCCCGGGGTGCTAATGGTTCCGCCTACTCGCCAAAAACGAAGTGAATATATATATATATATATATATATATAATATATATATATATAATATATATATATATACATATATATATATACATACATATATATATGTGTGTGTATGTATATATGTAAGTGTATATATATATATATATAGTTGCGGCCAAAATGTTCAGTAAATCACTAAATCATCCATAACTTTTGTATTATCCTCTCAAATTACACCTAAATCTCAGACAATAACAATTAATATTGTATTTATTGTCTGTGAAAATTGTAGAATACAAAACAACTTTGATATACAAAACAACTTTGATAAAAACTTATACCTACTTTTCTGGCGAAAACAATGCCGCTCTGAACATTTTGGCCGCAACTGTATATATATATATTATATATATATATATATATATATATATATATGTATGTATATATATGTATATATAAGTCGCCATGATAGATCGTTAGCCACTACACACATTTTTTCTCACTTTGTTTCTCTCCTTGTTTTTTCTGTGTTCCTTTCTGTAGAAGAGCGTAGGCTCGAAACGTAAAAGACTTTTTCTATTCCTGAGCGTTATACTAATACATCTGTTTGTTTTGTACACCACCGGTCTTCGTCTTTTGTTTTTTCCGTAAATTCTCCCTATATATATATATATAATATATATATATTATATTATTATTATTATTATTATTATTTATAAACAAAATAATCAACAGGATATCAAGTAGTGATGCAATACGACCGTTTCAAACGGCTCCATTTAATTGAACAATCCAAACAATACATCAATTTAAATGTAGTGCCATATTTATGTATACGAGGAGACGCTGAAAAGTTACTGGCTTTAATGGTATTGTGAAAGGACTGGTTGAAGGTGCAACCTTCCCAGTTCTTTTACAGAGCTAAGAAAAAGAAAAACTGAAGGCCTGTGCAATAAGTGCGTGAATCTGAGATGGGAATATGTTGAATAAAATCATAATTAATTGATCTTCCTGTATTTTCTCCTAGCAGTATCGCCCGGCGTTGCTCGGGTTTGTAAGGGAAATAACTATATAAGCATTTTTAAAGATGTAAAGTATAATAGCCATCTCAATATGGCTAACCACAAAGGGGGGTGGGGTGTTACTGTAGCTTTTTACGTTCTGAGATTTATAATAAATTTTTAGAGAGTTACTTCCCTTATATATGCCAAAAATGCATTAAAAATGGAAAAAATTCATGGTAAATTTTTTTTAAATCGTAGACTCATCGTAGACGCGTGCTAATACCCAGAAGGGCTCGATATGAATCACGACTATAAGATACTCGGTTTTGGTTAAACTGCACCGCAAAATGTGGGAGTAGTTAGGAATCTAAATCGTAGGAGACAGACAGCACACAACCTCACTTTTATATATAAAGATTACCGAAAGCCAGGAACGCTGCTACACCTCCTCGGTTATTATCATGCCAGACACTCATTTTTTTACATGATGTAATTGATTTATCAAAAACAAAAACACATCTGAAACAGCTGTAATAAAGTTCGTCCCATTAGTTTTATTATATATATATATATACATACAGACATACATATATATAGGAGGGATGTCGACGTACTGGTCATCCCTCATATGTATGTAATATAATTTTTCTGAATCTTCAGATTATAATATACTAACGAGACAACTGGTTCTAAATTGATATAAATCAAATTAACATTCAATTTTGCACCCTTAACTTTATATATAAAAGTGAAGTTGTGTCTGTCTCCTACGATTTAGATTCCTAACTACTCCCACATTTTGCGGTGCAGTTTAACCAAAAGCGGGTATCTTATAGTCGTGATTCATATCAAGCCATTCTGGGTACTAGCACGCGTCTACGATGAGTGTACGATTAAAAAAAAAATTTACCATCATTCTTTCCCATTTTTAATGCATTTTTTTTGCTATTATATAAGGGAAGTAACTCTCTAAAATGCTTATATAGTTATTTCCCTTACAAACTCGAGCACCGCCGGGCGATACTGCTAGTTATATATATATATATATATATATATATATTATATATATATATATATATATATGATAACCTGATGGGCCGATGTTCATTACAGCTGTTTCAGACATGTTTTTTTATTGATAAACAAATCAATTTCTTTGTAAATTGAAAATTCACACACACACATATATATATAAGTATGTATGTATCTATGTATATATATACACATACATACACACATATATACACACATACATACATATATACATATGTGTGTGTGTAGAGTGGATCAGAGGAATATTTACTTATATTTTGTTTAAAACAAGGCAGCATACACGTACAATTTTACAAACGTACATAATCTTTTACAAACAGACATAGCTCTATGCATAGACAGAGGAACATATGCACTTTCAGATTATATTTTAGAGTAACTGAGAGAGGAAAGAAAAAGGCATGGAGCAGAATAGAGAAGGGAAATGGTTGGGAGACGATTAGTAGCGAGAAGAGACAGTAAGTTGAAGGGGGATAATATTAGTGAATCAGACAGATGAGAAACAACATACTAGCATCCACAGTGAGTAACTAGTAGATGTATTGGTAGATACCATGTTAAACGGGATCAAGTTGATAAGGATATAAAGCATGGGAGCGGTGAGTTGAGAGATAGAGTGAACTTTGTGGGTCAGGGATGGCAATATAGATAGAAATATGGATGAGATAGAAAACCTGGGAGGTGTAAGGGAATATTGAGAGAGAAAGACAGAGTGAAAGAGGGAGAAGGAGAGTGAGAAGGAAAAAGAGGGAGAATAAGCCCCGTGCGCGGATTTGTGTACGTTGTTGGTGGTGATGGTGGAAGGTGGGTTTGCACTAGAAGAATGACAAAAGAAAGCGAGAGGGTCGCATGCATACATGTGCGTGTACATAATACATACATACACACACACACACACACACACACACACACACACACATATATATATATATATATATATATGTATATATATATACACATATATATATATATATATATTATATACACACACATATATATATATTATATATTACATATATATATATATTATATATATACATATTATATTACATATATATATATATGTGTGTGTGTGTGTATAATATTTATACATATACACACATGGAGAGAAAACGGTAGATAGATAGACAGGCAGAAAGACAGACATATATATATATATATATCTCGATAGACAGATAGATGTATGTGTATGTGTGTGTAACAGACAGAAAGGGAGAATGGGAGAGAGCTCAGCGATATAAAGAGAAGAGTAGTCCATAAAAAGGATGGGCAGATTGATATATAGATAGACAGAGGGGTGAGGAGGGGAACTTTTGATAGATTGAGAGGAAGCAGTAGATGAGTGGCAATGAATCATTTGAATGAGAGATGGTTTAATATATAAACTGTGACTGAGAGATAGATAGATCAATAGATAAATTAAAAGCCATTTAGAGAGAGGAAGAAAGAGGTAAAATGGTAAATGGAACGGGGTGGGGAGGTAGAAATGACAAACATAAATGCACTAATAGTATTCGCATAGTTGCAACTTTCATTATTATAATGTAAAAGACAGCGAGCGTAAAAGAGAAGAAAAACGAGCGAGTCAGACTTAAAGAGAGTTCTTGGAAATTCTAGGGAAGAACTAATAGAAATATGTGTTTGGGGTCTATAGAATAGTATTTGGGAGTAACTGGTAACTGTTAGTGTATTTAGTGGGAGGTAGAGAGACACGAGGGAAAAAGGAGAGGTTTCAGCTTACTCTGTGTGTGTGTACGAGAGACATAAAATTCCTGTGCTTTTTATATTTCCTTCTTTTATATTTCTCACTACAATTCACCACGCATATATATATAATATATATATATATATTATATATATATATATATATATAGTTGTCGAGTGGTACCCGCGTGAGCGGAAAAGATCACCCGGAAGACCTCCACGACGGTGGAATTACGATTTCAGGAGGACGATTGGGATCACGTGGATGAGAAAGGCGCCATCCAGAGAGGAGTGGACAGCGTGCTGTGACCAGCGGTGTCAAATGGACGCCTGACGGACTGGTCGGTCAAAGTGATCAAAGTGATATATATATAAGATATTATATATGTATTCACACCTATATGCAATTGAAGATATGCTTGTGTTTGTGTGCATGTGTGTATGCGTATGTGTACACAAACACGCGCACATATATTGGCATTTAACAAAATTTAGATATGAGAAATGATTCAGTATAGCCAGTGTTATGCATATGGATAACATAGACAAATATAGACATATCAAATACCATACAACATAAATTCTTGGTGTACTGAAATTATTTCTGACTATAAAGGATGTGCCAATGACAAAATGGAAACTGAGACCATATTTATATGAGAACGGGGATTA
>NC_043005.1:47059611-47099611 GCF_006345805.1 Octopus sinensis | reverse complement strand
ACAACTGTTAAAGAGTTCAGCAATGCCATCGGGATGGATTTTGGGTTTGATAAGTGTGCTAAAGCAACTCTTGTAAGAGACAAGCTCAAATAAACAGCTTCCATTAAATTAAATACCGACACTACCATCTAGGAGCTTGACCCACAAGAAAGCTATAAATAGTGGGAATAAACGGAGATGGAATACAATACTACCGTAAACGAAAAAAAAAGAAAGGAGTATTACAGGAAATCAAAATGCATACGAAAACTGAACTCAACTCCATAATTCGCATCGAAGCCATTAACACTCTGGCACTTCCAGTAGTCCAATACAGTTTTCACATCAACTGGAATCCTACAGAGCTCCAACGCCTGGACAGGAAGTCAAGAAAACTACAAACATCTAAGAACATGCCTCCCTAGAAGTAATGAGGTAAGAGGAATGATGCAGGTAAAACTGTGCTAAAAGACTCCCAAAATAACAATGAACAAGTACTTATCTAGCAAAGAGGACTGGTTGCACGAAGCAGCAAAAATCACATTCTATTGAAAAGAAAGCATTAACCTTGAATTAGATGAAGAACCTGAAACCACCATCACCAAACAAGCAAAACGGATCAAACAGACTGCAAAAAGAACGGATCGGTGGAGCCACAAATTGAGGATCGGTGGAGCCAGAAACCTGTGGATGGACAGTATATACTTCGAAGCCGAAATGCTGATGTAGACCAAGCAATAGCCCATCAGCGGTGGAGAAGCTCAGGACTAAAAGCAGAGACTGAAGGTTTCATATTAGCGGCACAAGATCAAAGTTTTCTTGCCAAAAACTATCAGGCTAACGTTCTTCAAAATGGTTCTGATCCTAAATGTAGATTCTGCGATAAATTGATGAAACAATAGACCATCACGTCTCGGGATGTCCTACGCTGACAACAAACGAATACAAAATCGCCACGATAAGGTAGGACAGTATTTACATTGGAAAATATGTAAATGCTACAAAATCAGCACTCATGCTTACTAGTATGAAGATAATCCTGAGTTAGTCGTAGAAGGTAAAAATGCCACTATCCTCTGGGATTTTTCAGCCAACATCGACAGAACGATCCATAACAATTGACCAGATATAGTCATTAAAGACAGAAAAGAAAATACTTATAGACTAATAGATGTAAATGTTCCTACTGATGAAAATATATCCGTAAAGGAATTTGACAAATGAAGTAAATATAAGGACTCGGATATTGAAATACAAAAGATGTTGTATCTTAAAGCGAGAGCTGTTCCTGTTATTGCGGATGACCTAGGTATAAGAAATGGATGTCAGAAACATCTAGATGATATCTTAGGAGAGCCATATCTCATGGAAATTCAAAAGATTGTGCTGAAAAGTACTGCCCACATCCTTCGAAAAACCCTACCAGTTTAAACGTCTGCGTTTTATTCCATGAAGATATTTCGCTACTTCCCCTACCATTTCCCACCCCCCAAGCTTTCAGTCATACTGTAAGATCTATTATCTTTCAATCACCCTAGGATACTGGGTGTGTCTCGGCAAGTGATTGTAACAAGCATGCAGATTAAAAGTAAATAATAATAATAATAATAATAATAATAATAATAATAATAATAATAATAATAATAATAATAGATATGTCTTAGATATTATTACTGATAAATGGCAGGAAAAACCTCTCAATGGCAAATATCCAAAGAGAGCTAATAATGCCGATGTTGACAAAACCCTTACCCATCACTGGTTAGTGTCTTCTGGCTTAAAATCAGAAACAGAAGGATTTACCATAGCACCGCACTACCAGGCCAGCATATTAAAGAACGGCAGTAGCCCAACATGCCGTGTATGTAAACAACAAAATGAAACCATTGATCATGTTGTTTCCATTGCAGTCTTATCGCGCCTACCGAGTATCTCAAGAGGTATGATAGAGCAGCACAGTATATTCACTGGATAATTTGCAAAAAAACTGGACCTGGTCCATCATAAAAACTGGTGGTAACACAAGCCACTTCCAGTACTTGACAATTATCACATCTCACTCCTCTGGAACTTCACCGTTCAAATTGGCAGAAAGATAGATGCGAATAGGCCAGACATTATATTGAAAGACTTCGGACAAAAATAATGACTCCTCGGTGATATGACTGTCCTAATCAACATAAGTGTATCTATCAAGAGCTATCAAAAACTGAGCAAATATAAAGATCTTGAAATAGAGATTTCAGAGATTTCAAAAAGTTTTCAGCAGTGAACCAACCCGCTTTTTCTCGCAATTTTCGAGATTACATTACCCAGTATGTACACAGACAATAAAGTGTGATTTGATGGAGGTTTGTCAGCTATTTCTATTAAACTGTGTAACCACATAGATGATTTTATTTGTTGTTTAATCCCAGATTAGATCTGATTGAGTAGACAGAACAAAGGCATTCCAGCTATGACCATACTGTCCACTACTACAATATTTAATGTGTCTTTATCGTATCAAAAATTGAGGTGCTTTTTGATCGGAGGGAAATTTATTTGCTATTTCTTGCAAGTCGAGCGGTGATAATTACCCGTGGCCGTAATTCTGATTTCCAATTTTGGAACAAAGTCAGCCATTTCGGGGAGAGGGTACGTCAAATACATCGACTCCAGTATTTAACTGGTACTTATTTTATCAACCCGGAAACGGATGAAAGGCAAAGTCGACCTGACGCAATCTGAATGCAAAATATGAAGAGGCACGAAATGCCTATTTCTTTACTACCCACAAGGGAATTTGAACTCAGAACGTAGCGGCAGACGAAATACCTATTTCTTTACTACCCACAAGGGGCTAACCACAGAGAGGACGAACAAGGACAGACAAAAGGATTAAGTCGATTACATCGACCCCAGTACGCAACTGGTACTTAATTTATCGACCCCGAAAGGATGAAAGGCAAAGTCGACATCGGCGGAATTTGAACTCAGAACGTAACGGCAGACAAAATACGGCTACGCATTTCGCCCGGCGTGCTAACGTTTCTGCCAGCTCGCCGCCTTCGGTGGTGGCTGTAATGTTAATGTGGAGTTAAAATGTTTCAACATTTGCATATTGAATTAAAGAAGGAAATTAATCACTTTAGTCGTTAGCTTGCTCGAATCAACGAAATTAACTCCTCACCCACCGTCCATTCTCTATTTTTTTATTTTCCCCATTTATATTTATGCTGTTAAATGTAACATGGTTTCTATACTAAACATCAAGAAAATATGAAAGGCAAAGTCTAAAAATAAATATAAATTAATACCAATCAATATATTCTACAGCAAAATGTTCTTTCCATCGAAATGATTAGGCAGGGGGTGCATAAAATAAATTAGTTCTTTGCAAATGTAAGCCAAATGTATTGTTTGTAAGAATAACTAAAAATAAACTCAGCTACTCCATTATAACTACAGGAACTTCAGTAATTAAGTTCTGTAAGTAAAACATGGGTTGTTGAGATTTTACAACTATTGGTAGTGCTTCCCAAAATAACTTAAAAACCTAGCTTAGAATAATATAATACGTTGCCGGATACATATGCAACGAATTTGATCTCACTGTTAGATTGTAATAACTCGCAAATTTGTAATTCCTGATGGAGTTACATATATCCATACATACATACAATGTTTTCTAAATTGAAGCAGTAAAACTGTATGGCGAGGAAGTTTGTTCTGCAACAGTTTGATTTCGGGTACGAGACCCCTGCACGGCAACTAGTCAGGGGTGTTCCACCATAGCTTCAGATCAATTTCTTTTATGTTAGTTACTGCGCGTAAAGTAGAAACCATTCGAAAATATGGGATTCAAATCAGAGTTAGACATCGTAATTTAATGTAATTTATTGTATATGGGTATAGAGAAAGAGAGAGAGAGAGAGAGAGAGAGCGAGTGAGTGAGAGAGAGAGAGAGAGAGAGAGAAAGAAGGTGTGTGTAGGTATGTGCGTATGTATTTGCTCGAATTTCCATGTGAATATGGAAATTATATAAAATATATTTAATAAAAATATATTTACTCTCGTAGCAAAAATACAACCTGTAGACAACCATTTCATTCCAGTGTTTGAATTATTTGTAAATAATGTATTGCTGGTACAAAGGACGAAATTTAATAAAATATGTAATAAAACAGCGTGGTTATGAATAAACGAGTATGGAGAAAAAAATTCTCATAGATTGTTTTATAAGTATTCGAGATTTATGCTTACTGTCAAAATATAACATGTGAGCAAAACATGAGAACTTCGAAAGCTAAAAGAGAAGAAACGGCCGATTAGATTTGCCTTCTTTAAAAACTTATCAGTGTTCGCATATTTACCTCTTCACTGCTGTTGTGAAAAAGAAAGATACCTTGTAGAAAATATGAATTAGTACTGATATAATTTACATGATTTATGCTTATATAAACAATGGCGGTGAACTAACAGAATTGTTCTCATGCGCACTCAGCAGCATTTCGTCCAACATACTCTTTTACTTTTTTACTTGTTTCAGTCATTTGACTGCAGCCATGCTGGAGCACCGCCTTTAGTCGAGCAAATCGACCCCGGGACTTATTCTTTGTAAGCCCAGTACTTATTCTATCGGTCTCTTTTGCCGAACCGCTAGGTGACGGGGACGTAAACACACCAGCATCGGTTGTCAAGCAATGCTAGGGAGACAAACCCAGACACACAAACACACACACACATACATATATATATATATATATATATACATATATACGACAGGCTTCTTTCAGTTTCCGTCTACCAAATTCACTCACAAGGCATTGGTCGGCATGCAAACAATTTTTTTGTCTTTACGTTAAGATTTGATTTCAAATTTTGTTGAGGTCGACTTTGCTTTTCATTCTTTCGGGTTCGATGATATAAGTACCAGTTGAGTACTGGAATCGATGTTATCGAGCGAACTCCTTGTGCCTACAGTAGAAAGGATATTTATATTAACAATGCGCCTGGATTCAATAACAATACACACAGAAACAGACACACACACACACACTCTATAGAATAAGAATCTTAGTATTAGAATAAAGTTTGATAGGTTCAAGTCAAAGCGCCGTATGTCGATTGTTAACTCAATATCAATAGAGGAAAGTGGTTTGAGTATAACATAAACAGGCGCAGGAGTGGCTGTGTGGTAAGTAGCTTGCTTGCCAACCACATGGTTCCGGGTTCAGTCCCACTGTGTGGTACCTTGGGCAAATGCCTTCTACTATAGCCTCGGGCCGACCAAATCCTTGTGAGTGGATTTGGTAGACGGAAACTGAAAGAAGCCCGTCATATATATGTATATGCATATGTGTGTGTGTGTGTGTGTGTCTGTGTTTGCCCCCCCCCCCAACATCGCTTGACAACCGATACTCGTGTGTTTACGTCCCCGTAACCTAGCGGTTCGGCAAAAGTGACCGATAGAATAAATACTAGGCTTACAAAGAATAAGCCCTGGGGTCGATTTCCTCGACAAAAGGTGGTGCTCCAGTATGGCCGCAGTCAAATGACTGAACCAAGTAAAAGAGTAGAGTCTTTCAAATGTAGCTTTTCACTAGTTTACGCATCTAGCACCGTTTCTCAGTAAACTGGGATAGATTTTTAATACTAAAATTTGTACTTCCTGTTTCATTTTAGTTTATTTCCTGACCTGTATTTACAATATCGAAGTGGTGTATATATTACTTAAAAATATATAAATGCATTTAGTGAGAAATATATATACGCAGACATATATGACGTGCATATATATATATATATATATGTGTGTGTGTGTGTGTGTGTGTGTGTGTGTGTGTCTGTGTGTATTTATATGTATAAATATTTATATTTATATGTGTTGTTTGTGTATGTGTATGCATGTGTGTACGCGCTTGTGTGTGTGTGTATGTGTACATCGGTTATATATATGTGTGTGTGTGTGTGTGCGTTTACGCTAGCACAGGAGTGTCTGCGCGTGTGTGTGAATGTGTATGAACGATCGCATCATAAAGTATAAATATGTGTGGTTTGCTTTGTATGCACTATCAGCATCAGCATTAGCAGCATCGGCAACAACTGCAGCAGCAGCGGCGGTGGCAGTCGTCGTCGTAGTAGTAGTAGTAGTAGTAATAGTAGTTGTAGTTGTTGTTGTTTTTGTTGTTGCTGTTGATGATGATGATGTTATTGTAAAGAGACCATGTAGACACGATACTTCTGATACAGTTTCCAATTTTTATTTGCTATACGAAAGAAATTCTGGTCACTACCACGTATGATACACACACACACACACACACACACACATTTCTACATGAATGAGGAATCAACGTACGACCTTCTTCATAATCTTTCGCGAAGCCTGCCAGATACAAACTGATTCCTCTAAATCATATTCTACATTCAAATATAAATAAGGCACCGCGTACACAATGCATTCCTAGAAAATTTTTAAATAAAAGAAATGAAAGGTGAATTTGAGCGCCTGGAAAAAAATTGAGCTGGAGTCGCACAAGATCCTCAGAATGCATAGATTTGCATACATTACTGCTAAATGAGGTATGAGACTCAATCAAGCAGCTGTACTCATTCTTGCATATACTCTAACATGATAGTGATAACCTATACGTGAATGCATACAAGCATATACATATATAGATGTGCGTGTGATTGACCTATATTTATTTCTATATGTGTGTGTGTGAATGTTTTTCTCTCTATGACGAGCATGTGAACCTAGCGCAAGAGCATTTTTCCTAGCCCTCCTATCTTTTTTATCATATTTCCCGTCTTCCTCAATTTCAGGACATTCCTTTAGTTTCTGACGAAAGACTATGTCCGAAGCGTAATAGAATCATTGTATACTTTTTCTTATTTGAGCCTCAACCCAATAATATTAACTCTGTACGTACCTTGGACTTTATTGGCTTTTGCACTTGCTTTGCTATATTGTGTGAGTGGATATGTGTGTATATGTAAGCACGTATCCGCATGTCAGTTTAAACCCACCTGGGGTTAAACTAGTAGTAACATTCACCTGCCACTTTAATGTGGCTACTCGCTTTACTGTTTAGTATAAGTTACTACTCCATCTCTTCTAGAGATTTCATAACTTGGGGTAGCTGTGTGGTAAGAAGCTTGCCTCCCAAACATATGGTTTCGGGTTCAGTCCCACTGCGAGGCACCTTGGGTAAGTGTCTTCTACTTTAGCCTCGGGCTGACCAATTCCATGTGAGTTGATTTGGTAGACGGAGATTAAAAGAATCCTGTCGTATATACATATGTATGTGTATATGTTTGTGTGCCTGTGTTTGTCCGCCCACCATCTCTTGACAACCGATGCTGGTGTGTTTACGTCCCTGTAACTTAGCGGTTCGGCAAAAGAGACCGATAAGCTTACAAAGAATAAGTCTTGGGGTCGATTTGTTCGACGAAAGGTGGTGCTCCAGCATGGCCGCATTCAAATGACTGAAACAAGTAAAGAGTAAAAGAGTATACGTACACACATACATATATTTATATATGTACATATAGATATGCACATAGACATACTCACACTCATATATGTATGCATGTGTTGGTCAAGTGATCGATATTGAAGAAGATATATATAAATATGTGCGGCTTAAAGCCACTGATTGACAACTAAGTGTTAATGGCTGCCGTGCATTACGAACGTAATTGCTTATTTGGTTGGCAACATTTTTTTCATTTTTCATTACAGACCAATGTAAATAATGACTTACCTTCAATATTGCTGTTACGGTTGTCCCAGTGCAAGTTCAACGTTATATTTCGTGTTGAAGATGAACAATAGCTTCAACTCGTTTTGACCTGATGTCTGAAACTCCTGGGGAGAAAATGGCCTGGAGGATTGTGCTTCAGGCTAGTCTAGTTTGAGCAATTTGCATTTCATTCAGAATGGTTCCCCGTTGAAAAAAAGCTGCTCCATCGTAACAATCTCTCTTCAGTCGTTTATAACGTTATAAACTTCCATCGTTAAGTATGTTAAAATTTATACTAAATTGAAAAGGAAAGCACCTAAACGTGGTTACGCGATATTATAGAAGTAGCAGCTACATCTCAGTGAAAGTGTTACATCTTGGAGAGTGTAGATTATATGTATAGCAATATCTGAGGGTCGGGTCATTCCTGAATCACCCTTCATTTTATGTTTGATAATTTTAAGTTGATCTCGAGCTACGAGAATATGAAAGCAAGAGAATCTACGTGGTCCTTGAACCTGCTAGAAATTGCAGTGAAATAACACTCAAAGCAGATGTTTAGTATATCGAAAGTAGAAAAGTGTATACTGAGGATATGTACGTACACACACATACACACATTATATATATATATAATATATATATATATATATATATATATATATATATATATATATATATATATATATATCTTAATTCCCGACATATAAAAACCAAACCAGCCAATCCCACTCCATGGCACCCATTTGACAACATAAACTTCCACAAAGCGGACTGGGGAACAATCAGAAAGGATCTGTCTTCCATCGACTGGTCTTTTACTCTCAATTCCTCTCATATTGAGACCGCGTGGCAGCACTTTGAAAACATTGTCACCTATACATGCTCTAAACACGCTCCCAAGAAATCTAGTAACACAAACAGAAACCGGCTCCCTAAAAAGAAAAAAAAACACTCATTAGGCGCATCAAAAGACTCAACAAAAAAATCTACCAATTAAAATATTCCCACACACAACATCCACATTCAACAACAATGAAAAGACTAGAGCTGGAAAAACTTCATCTGCAGACCAACACGAAAACCTCCATTGAAAATCAAAGAGCTGTGGAGGAACAATGGGTAATCAAAAACATCAAACAGAACCCAAAAGTGTTCTATTCTTATGCAAATAAGCATAGAACCACTGTCTCACCCATTGGGCCATTGATTGATGATAACGGCATTCCCCAACACGATGCTAAAGAAATGGCAGAAATACTGAAGAAACAATACTGCTCTGTCTTTAGTGTTCCCACTGATATTGACGTAAGGGAAACGAACGAAGTTGACTCTCAACACAAAATCTCAGACATAACCTTCACTGCCACCGACATCGTAGCAGCAATAAATGAGGTCAAACATTACTCTGCTGTAGGCCCTGATAGATTTCCCGCTAGTCTCCTGAAGGAATGTAGATACCAACTTGCTGTCCCTCTGACCAACCTCTGGAGAAATTCGTTAGACGCAGGTTATATACCGAAACAGTTTCTATCCCAGTCGGTCATCCCGGTTTTCAAACAGGGAAACAGATCCCTCGCAGTCAACTATCGCCCAATCTCACTCACCTCCCACATCATTAAAGTGTTTGAAAGAGTGTTAAGATCAAGGATAGCTGACTTCCTGGAGACCCACAAACTCCTAAATGCAAATCAGCATGGCTTTCGCTGTGGCAGGGACTGTCTAACACAGCTCTTACACCACATTGAAGATGTACTCAAAGCCTTGGGAACAGGTTCGAACTCTGACGTCATATATCTTGACTTCAGTAAAGCGTTCGACAGGGTAGACCATAACATTCTACTCTCAAAATTGGCAAACGTTGGAATCCGTGGAAAAGTTCTACACTGGATTAAGTATTTCCTGGCGAATAGAACACAACATGTTGTAGTTGATGGAGTTCACTCAAACCCAGCAAAAGTCACCAGCGGTATTCCCCAGGGAACTGTTTTGGGTCCGCTACTCTTCATAATTTACGTAAACGACCTTTCCGGTGTCGTACATTACTGCAAAGTGAAAATATTTGCTGATGACACTAAGCTCCAGCAAATCGTCAATGAAGAAGCAGACCGAACTCAACTCCAGTCTGATCTATATGCTGTGAGTCAATGGGCAGACAGAAACAAAATGCAACTGAATGAGGGAAAATTTGAGCTGATGCATTTTGGAAGAAATTCCTCACTAAAACAACCATACTCTCTTCCTTCAGGGGAACTGCTCACAGCCTGTAACAATATCAGAGACCTGGGTGTAATTGTTGATGACGATCTCAGTTGGAGTGCACACATCAACAAGAAGGTCGATATAGCTCGTAGGATGAGTTCCTGGATCTTAAGAACTTTCCGGTCCAGAGAACAAGGTGTCATCATACCACTTTTTTCCTCCTTTGTACGGCCACACCTTGAATACTGCTGCCCACTGTGGTCTCCTCACACAAGACAAAACATCTCCAGAATTGAGTCACCCCAGAGGGCACTCACTAAACAAATTGAAGGCATGGCTGCTCTCGATTATTGGGATCGCCTTAAAACCTTGAAACTTTACTCCCTCCAGCGAAGCCGTGAGCGGTACATCATTTGTACGATGTGGAAAATATACCGCCAACTTTGCCCAAACGACCTAAACATTAGCTTCAAGGTTCATCCAAGACTTGGACCACGGGCTATACGTCCCCTGCCCAATTCAAGATCACAACATACATGTACACTGCAACATAATTTCTTTTCCTCAACAGGCTCTGCCCTATTTAACATTGTCCCGAGGGAGATCAGAGAGGAAAAGGATCCCATCAACTTTAAACAGAGTGTGGATAGATTCCTTCAAAGAATACCAGATAAGCCACCCATAATTGGATACAACTCACCCAACAAGAACTCACTACTTGAACAAAACTTGACTTAAACAGGATTCGAATAATCCTATCAGGTGGTGCTATTAAGTTAGACATGGCCTGGACCAATCTTTGGTCGAAACATATCTAAGTTTATCTAAGTTTATATATATATATATTTGTATGTACGTATGTATGTATGTATGTATGTATGTATGTATGTATGTATGTATGTATGTATGTATGTATGTATGTATGTATGTGTGTGTGTGTATGTATGTATGTATATATGTATGTATGTGTGTGTGTGTGTGTATGTATGTATGTATGTATACATACATAGATATAGAGTTATAGTTAATATCTAACTTGACTCACATCTCTTTCTCATAAGGATAAAAATACGAATCTCCTACATTCTATTCTTCTGCTATATCCTTTCTCAAGTTCATTGTAAATTTTGTTTATACTTCCGGCACTGGAGAGTACATTGATATATATAATTAAATTAATTTAATTCATTTAATCTAATACAGTTCACTCGTGAATTTGCATTATTTTTATATCTCTGTACGAAACGATCGTCTGCATCAATTCAAATTCTTATATATATTTTAACAACTTGTCTTCTCTCTTTTTAACTAAATGGATGAGTTTTATGGGACTTCTTTCCATAAATTCACAACACATCATATACAAATATTACTTTCATATTATCAAATTTACGCCAGTAAACTACCAGCATAATATGAAGAATCAACATTAGAAATCTGCTTTGAATTCCATATAGCGTTCACCACTTCACCCCGTTAAGGCCTAACAGCTCTTACCGTTTGTTATCACTGTCCTGTGTTTGTTACTAACTTTGACCCTTCGCAATCCCAAATTTTATTTAATGTGATTTGCAAGAGCAACGGTTTTGACGAAGACACACCGTGTCCTAGTGCTCGAAATGCATAGCAGATAAAACAGTGGACAACAGATGAAGGGATTGTTCTTTATGTTGCCTGTCTTGTTTTTCTATTTGTTTCTTTCGTTGTTCGTTGTTCGTTTTCCATGTTGTTGTAATTCATGTTCCCGTTTTTCATGTTGTATACGTTTTTTGATGTCATGTACCCATATATGCCTGTGTATATACACATATATATATATATATGTACATGTATGTATGTATATATGCATATATATCTATATATATTATTTACATTATTATATGATTGAACGCTACGCAACCATTCCCAAGTAAGTTTTATCTTAATTCTGATGCGACACTATTATATCACTATCTCTATTTGTCTCTCTCTTCCTCTTTATATTCTTTTTATATTCTTTTTATATCCTCTTTTTCTACCCCATTCTTTCTCTAATTCTTCTCCTCCCCGCTTCACCATTCTTTGTCTGTCCCTCTCTCTTCCTCCTTGACGCTCTTGTTGCTCACACGAGACCAGTGGCCATCTTTTTTCTTTCTTCTCCTTCAGCTACAGGGCTAGCTCGTATTTTTGTCTGTCTCTTATAAAAGCTTATCTCTCCAATGTTCACCAATTCACCTCGGTATCGTTTGTGTTTGTTATCAACTTTGTTCCTCCGCTAATCCCAAATTTTATTTTATTTGCCTTGCAGGAGCAACAGTTTTGACGAAGACGCATCTTGCCCTAGTGCTCGAAATGCGAAGTAGATAAAATAGTGGACAACTGATGAATAGATTGTTATGTTGCCTTTCGTTGTTCGCAAAAAAAAAGTTCCGTTTCTATGTTGTAATTATTGTTCCCGTTTTTCCTGTTGTTTACGTTTTTTCACGTCCTGTACCCATATATGCACTTGTATATACATATATATATGTAAGTATGTAAATGTATGTATATATGCAAATATATATCATATATGTATATGTATATATATATATATAGGTGTGTATATATATATATATAAATACATATATATATAAATACATATATATATATATACATATATATATATACATACATACATATATATACATATCTATATATAGGAGAGTATTGTAGTTCGCTTCAAGCATTGTTTATTGTTTGTAAAGAATAAAATTTTGGAATGGTACAAGAAAGCACTACAATACAAATAATGGTCTATATACCTGTTGTAATTTAGCCATCCATAGTCTGGTGATATTTCTGAAGAAGAAATTTTATTCCAAAATATCATTAAACTATGGATGACTAAATTACAACAGGTATATAGACCATTATTTGTATTATGGTTCATTGTTATACCATTCAAAACTCTTCATTCTTTATATATATATACATAATACATATATATACATACGTATATATATATATGTATATATATATATATTATATATATATATATATACGTATGTATATATATGTATTATGTATATATATATATATATATATATATACGTATGTATATATATGTATTATGTATATATATATATATATATATAATATATATATATATAATATATATATATATATATATTATATATATATATATTATATATATATATATATACATATATATATATGTGTGTGTGTATGTGTGTGTGTGTGTGTGTGTGTGTGTGTGTGTGTGTGTGTGTATGTATATGTATGTATATGTACATATATATGCATGTATGTATATCATTATTAAAATACGTAACGCAACTTTTGTTGATACTATTCTTACCCAGTCTTATATAAAAAGAGTATTTTTGTTGTCGAAATAAATACTTTCATTGAATATTTTAATCTTTCAGCAACACAAGATAAAAGCTTAATGATGAAATATCAATTTCGTAAAAGATAATCCAATATGTTCTAATCTTCTATCTTATAAATCCAGACAATATTTTATGCAACTCTACCCCCATATATATATATATATATAATATATATATATATATAATATATATATATATATATATATATATATATATGAAGAGTTTTCTTCAAAACAAATTCAGACACCAATCTAGAAAGTTTAATGAAAACCAATTCAACCATCAGTATTTCATATCTTTTATGTCTTTGGTGTGAAAGATATATTCATCATTTAAATATCAAGGTTGGTGAACATCATTTAAATATCAAGGTTGGTGAAAGATAATATCTAGCCTCACTTGAATCTTGAGCATACTTTACTCGATTGTTTACTATTATTGTTATTATTATTATTATTATTATTATTATTATATTATTATTATTATTATTATCATTATTATAATTATTATTAGTAGTAGTAGTATATACATATATATACATGTATGTATGTATGTATGTATATAGCCATATATTACTAAACGTTTCAACTATATGTATTTATCGCGTTACTAATAGTTTCCTGCCTGTACATGCGTACGCTCATCAGGCGTCAATCGCTTTGCGGGAAGTTATGAGTAGCGCCATACGTGAATGTAGTTGAAACGTTTAGTAATATTGAACTCTAATTGGATGGAATACTCTTCGTATGGGCTTTTAAGCAGTTAATTTCTTGTGGCTGCACAACTTCCTGAAAGATAGAAGGCAGGCAGTTGTTACCAATGGAGCCACCTCCAAGGAAACACAAATAACAAGCGGTGTTCCACAGGGCACTGTCTTGGGGCCACTGCTGTTCATAGTGGCCCTTTCAGACATGCCCTCAGTTGCTTAGATGACCACCCTTGCTAGCTATGCAGATGACACAAAAGTTTCCCACACAATACAAAACCCTTGAAATATTGCACATCTGCAACGTGAGTTGGATACAATATACAGGTGGGCTGAGGACAACAACATGCAGTTTAATGCAGGGAAATTCCAGGCCCTGCGCTACCGGCACTCAAAGGTAAACGACATGCAGACTGGATACACATGCCAGGGAAGAATTGTAATTCCTGAGTCAAAATCAGTGCATTACCTGGGCATTGACCTGAGCAATGATGCATCTTTCCAAGTGCATATTACTAATTTGGTGATAAAATGCAGACGGCTAGCTGGATGGATTCTCCGAACTTTCAGAACAAGAGAGAAGGAGACACTGATGGTCGTTTGGAAGACATTCATCCTCAGCCACTTGGACTACTGCTCCCAACTATGGTCACCACACAATATAAAGCTAACAGCAGAACTCGAAGCAATCCAACGAAGCTACACTAAGAAGATCGTCTCAATGCAACATATCAGCTACTGTGAAAGACTGAAAGTATTAAAATTCTTCTCTTTGGAGCGAAGGTGGGAGAGATATGCAGTGATATACATCTGGAAAATCCTGGAGGGTCTTGTCCCAAACTTTGGCATTCAAAGTTACCCCAACCGCAGAACGGGGCTCCACTGCATAGTGCCAAAGATTCAAACACCATCATTAAAATACAGGACCAGATACTGCAACAGCTTGGGTTTCAGAGGACCACAGCTCTTCAACATCTTCCCTAAATGCCTGAGAGACCTGTATGGTGTGGATGTGGGTTTCTTTAAAATTATACTGGATCTCTTCTTGTCGGGGGTTCCAGATGAACCTACCTCTCGGCAGGAAACACAGATGCGGGCAGCGGCATCGACCTCCCTTGTTGATCAAGTGCCACGTATCAGACGTTGTTTCACATACTAGTGTAGCTCGTTCAACGGTGGTGCCCCAGCATGGCTGCAGCCTTCGGACGGAAACACTTTTAAGGATTTTAAGGATTTATACATACATATATATATATATATATATATATATATATATATAGGGAGAGGATTCACAAAACAAAAAGACAAAGACAGGTGGGGTAGACAACAACCAGATGTATTATATATATATATATATATATATATACATATATATATATAGAAAATATACATATATATATATATATATTATATATATATATATATATATATATATAGAAAATATACATATATATATATATATATATATATATATATATATATATATATATATATATATATATATATATATATATATATAAATGAAAGCTACTGATTGTTACTGATAGAAAACAAGAATAGCATTATGAACGTAGTATTTCGGGTCAGAAATAAGTGACAGATACCTCAAAGTACAGTGAACGTATATTTTCGTTCAAATATATATTTTCTCTCTCTCTCTCTCTCTCTCTCTCTCTCTCAATATATATATATATATATATTATATATATATATATGAGAGAGAGAGAGAGAGAGAGAGAGAGAGAGAGAAAATATATATTTGAACGAAAATATACGTTCACTGTACTTTGAGGTATCTGTCACTTATTTCTGACCCGAAATACTACGTTCATAATGCTATTCTTGTTTTCTATCAGTAACAATCAGTAGCTTTCATTTTTATGAATGACTTCATAATAACTTATAGCTAATCCAAAATAATTTGTTTACTTATTCTTCCTTATATACAAATTTCAAAATATATCTTTTTTAAGGGTATATTTTTTAAAATATATTTTTAATGATATATATTTTTAAGCATATATATACATTTTTTTGTAATGACATGTGATCAGTTTGTGTTAAACGCAACATTTTTATTTTAATATTAGTCTATAATTTTGTGTGTTCGTATGGACCTCTGTTCAGTTTTAGGGCCTCATACCATAGCTAAACTTATTAGTAAACTTAATAAGTTTATTATTGAGTCATGACCATAAGAACATCTTTTTAAGCTGCATCATGTTCGCAAAACATATATGCCACTTCTTGCTCATTTTACACTCTACCATCTTTAAAAGATGAAGACAGAGCAAATAAGACAGTTATAGTTACACAATGCCCGGACGTAAAACGGGATGGTCATAGCTGGAATGTTTTATTTTTATATATTGACTTAGAAGTTAACCTGAAGGTAAAGGTGAATAACAATATTTTATGAAGAACATAGAATGAAGCAGGTAAATTCTGATAACATACTCTATTGCTTAGAAGTAGCCAGACTCTTAAGAAAATCATATTTGTTGATGTAAAGTATTCTTTGAGAAGACAATTTACTAAAAGCGTATGTAAATAGAAACGGAGAATACTTGATCATGAAGAGATAGATGAAAATAAAAAAAAAAATATATACGGTGTCCATGATTTGATTATATGCGTTAAACCTGATAACCTGATTCAGAGACAAACATACTTTAACCAACACAGTAATTTGATGTTCATAATAGAGACTGTAACATTCATTTTTCCAATAGGTTCGAGTTGCATGAGAAAGTCAAAAGAAAAAAAAAAGAGAAAAAGAAATAACACACAGCAACAGAGCAAAAACAGAAAATGCCATCAGCTCAGAGACACAAGATGTATGTGAGCTATTTGTAAATATGAACCGTAGATTAACATTACCATACAGACACACAAAGGCACACACGCGCACACAAACACACACACACACAAATATATATATATACATCGATATCTATATCTATTTATCATCATATATATACGCACATATATATACACACACATATGTACATATATATATACATACATATATACATAATATATACATATACATATACATATATATATATATATATATATGTATATATATATATATATATATATGTATGTATATATATATATATGTATGTATATATATATATATATATGTATGTATATATATATATATATATATATACATATATACATAATATATACATATACATATATGTATATATATATATGTATATATATATATATATGTATATATATATGTATATATATATATGTATATATAATACATATACATACATGCTTATAAGCATGATCGCAGCCGCATGGCTAAAACGAATAATATATATACATATATATATATATATATATATATATACATATATTAAATAATAATGCTTCTAAGCAAATATAAAATGTAAAGAAAACTAGTTTTCATAGCGTGTATGTAGAAGAGATCAACTGTTTGTGTATTTTGTGAGAACTCGTCAGTACGTCTTTAAGTATGCATACTTATACACACTTATGTCTACGGAAATGTATGTGTCCATGCATGCAATGATCAATACATATTTGTAGTGTATTTAATGTGTGATTTAGAGGATAAGACAGTAATACAAAAATAGGTATGATACTACCTTCGCTGAATGAAATGTTTACTTCAACAGTCTCTCTGTCAATCAATCAAATTCTTTGTTTGCCTATCTGCCTGTCTGCGTATAATATCATATAGGAAGACTTTAGTTTTCTTTACTAATTATGTGCTGAGTTACTATGCGTTGGCTCTGTACACATCTAACGATCTAAGTATATATCATTGTTAACTAAACAAAATTTGAGAATAGGGCTGTTGTTGTGTTTCTATTATTTCTACAGTCATAAATCAGTGGATGTATCAATACACTTTGTAAGAGATGTAGCCTCTTACTGCTACATTACATTGAAATAATGTTGATCTTTTACATAAAACATTCGTTTTGATTTCCTCTGCAAGCAATGCAGGATTAACACTTCACGCCATGCTTTTATGCAGTTAGTCAGCTCGTAGGAACGACGACACTATACAAAAAGACAAATTTATGCTGGCCAGTAAACACGATAAAACATGCCGTCCACTTAAATGCCATACAGTTTATACACATATATATATATATATGTATATGTATAAATCGACATTTACACACACACACACACGTACACAAGTATATTCACTGGCATTTATACAAACCTATACACAAACTCTACAAACCAATCTTTTACCGAAATAGGCATTGCTGTACGCTATAATGCCTGCCCCTGAAATAAGAATTTATCATTTTATACTAAGAAGGTACAGTGAAACAAAAACAAAACAAATTAACCAAACACAAAACAAAACTAAATAATATATCGCGAATTAGTTTGTGCTGATGAGGAACAATTACGTTGAGACAGTTCTATCTACAAAAATGCAAATATTGTATTTTATAGAAAATTAAGTAAATGTATGGTGTATTTTATTTAATCAAAGTGAATGAATAAATTTCCATCAACATCATCTTCCCCCCCAGTAAAGCAACTGAGCAACCAAGAAGAAAAGTGTTAACAAAAGAACAACCAATCTTTCTTCACAAAGAGAAGTCCCCCCCCCATAAAACATACAGAATCATCAACAATTTACACTAAATGAGAAAAAGGAGGACCTGAGTAAAGATGAGTTAATCTACATTCATTTTTTAATTGAATTTTATCAATCATGGAACTGCTCCTGAGCAACAATGGCAAAAATTAGTCACCACAAGAATGAATTGCTAAGATAGCATATTGACAAAATTGTTGAAAACTCCATGCACCTGCAACTGTAGAACTACATAATTAATTTGTTTCCACAGGAATGTGGTAGAAGAATAGTATCTCTCCACAAAAGGGGATGAAGATTTAGGTTAATTATGTTTAAGTACATGAAGGTGTTAGTTGGTAAGATCAGTAGAGTAACAGTTAAATATTCGTAATATCTAGTGACGCTCCTTAACGCTCTGAGATCAAATCTTGTCAAGTCCGAATTTACAGGATCAAATCGAGCGTAACGTCAGAGAAATTCATCACTTTCTTCCTATGCTAGAAAACAAAATGGTTCAAAGTGGTAAAGTACAATTGACTAAATATCATGAAATGCATGTTCCGAATTTACTTATAAGGTCTAGTCGGAATTTACCAAGAACTGGGTGAGACAAAAATCGATTACAAAACACCATAATAATTTATGTTCAAAATTTATATATATTTTCATAATGTTAGATAACAAGTTGGTGCTAAACACATTTGAATACCGAACTAACGATATTATATTTCTAAATTCTGTTTTCAGATTCCGCCATGATCAATTTTGCCCTTCCATCTTTCACGGATTGATAGAATAACAGTTTTACACTAGAGATGACTCCATTAACTCTATACGTTTCTTTGAGAAATTAGCCATATTCCGAGTCAACGACAATAAAAAAGGAGAATGCATCTTCTTGTGGACTTGTTAGAGATACGTGAAATTACTGACAGAAAGTAATATATAAAGCAGCCTACCAGAAACAGTATATAGTTTAATATCTTCTTCCCAAATGTATTTACCATGTCTACAGTGCACCAAAAAGTTAAACACAAAAACTTTCAAACCATCGTGGGATAAAAGCATTTATTGTATGACACTAAATGGGAGTAATTTGAAACATGCACACTATTAGAAGCTACCAAAATATCTTTGGTAGATTATATATGCCAACCATTTATGATTGTGTAATTAAGAAAATATGACAATGCACTGTTGTTGTTCTAGTTTACACCGGATCATTTCATTTATGACAAAGTCATCCTTTGTTTTGCCATAGTAATCAGAGTATGTTCTCCTTTTAAATACCAGCTAATGTAACGTGAGTAAAATTGAGCGGCTATTTCGGGTGACCTAGTGGAAGCTTCATCGACTGCCTGAAAAAATTGTTATAAATTACAGCAATGTTTACATGGTTATGGAAATGCGAGTGACCTAAAGGTGAATCAATGGGGCTCTCGATCATAAGAATGTGAGCTTAATTCCATTGGGTAGCACACTTTATTTCATATTGCTTCATTTTACTCAGATGGCAAAAACTGTGCTCTAAGACTAAATATATGTACAATCGGCGTCAAGTTAGGGTAGCATCGTTAATGAGTGAGGAGTAAGACCAAAACCTTTCAGGCACAGTAGCGGACTACCTTACTCTTTCTTAGCATGATTATAAATCTCCTTCATGTCCCTAATTATTCTCGTACTTTGTTCCACCAATACAACAATGTTGGCTGCTATCATTCCTTGATGATCACCCATAGCTCATTTGTTAGAACATTTTCATCAATATTAACCTTTCAGACAGTTGTATTCTTAACACTCATTCGTGCATATGCTAACCGAGCATTTTAGATTGCTACACTCGTATTTGATTTCAGTTTCTTTCATACTGTTGATGAGTGTTGTTGATTCAATGTTATAAGGATTCGAGGAATCTCGATGAAGTTTAAGAATTTCCAAAGAAGTTTCTAGCGTGTCCTTGAAACACACTTCCGTCGTGTGATCGTTTCACTTATGTCGATATTCTGAATAGTATTTTCTTTATTAAGCGTTTATAGTCTGTTGTGAAAAGGTGATTTTTCTTCAGGAACTATACTGGATGTTAGCATAAATGAAGAAAATAGGACTTCCCTGCACAGGATTACATTGACGGCAGCGTTCTAAGTTTGTCTTTTTGTGCTAACGTCGACAGTATTTCATCATTTGCTGCCGCCCTTCATCATTGGCCATACACAATAAAGACAAAGTTAAGAAAGCAAACGATGCACAAACATACTTACAACTTTCATACAGACGACATTTGTCCATCAAATTGAAACAACATCGACAGTACTGTATACGTTAGGGCTATCATGGACTATATTATTATTTCACTGCAGAAACGTTTTATTTATTCTTCAAATAATTCTAGAGTCGCAGATCACACTTTGAGAGAAATGTGGTAACAGATAATTTATATGTGTTCTTCGACGGCAAAGAAAACATTTTATGTTACTCGCTTTTCCTAACTAGCATCGTTTATTCAACACTATTGCAACAATATATGAGACTCTGTTCTCTTTCTTTCTATTCATTTAAGAAGGTGAAAGTATTGTAACTAGTCTAATATATTTCACTGGACTAACTGGTCGAAAAAGTTTTACAAAATGAAGTAATCTCTCTATTTTTCGTTATATTATTATTAATATTAAAATGTTGATGCTAGTGAAAAAATGAAAGTTTTGTTGTAATTTCTGTTGGTGAATTTTATAGTTTGTTAACTAAGAACTGACGAAGAAAATTATGAATTTTTGTATGCGATGTCAGATATTCAATAAAATCGGTGGATCCTGGGTTGTTGACCTCTGAACAAGAAATATAACAAATTTACTCTTCATGTTCTCTCACTCTGCTCACATTAATTACGCTATTTGTTTAACCAACTTCTGTATCTAACTATGAACTCTGTCGAACTATATTTCAACACATTACTGATTCTCGTTATATTATTGGAGTATTTTTTTACTATTTTCAGTTATTTGAAGTAAAATAGATTACTCTAGAAGTAAAATAGATTACAGTCATCCAGTAATTTCATTGTTACTTATTTTAACAGAATAGAATTTTTCGAAACACTATGTCCACCAGACGGAGAATGTGGAATCCGAACGAAAATGGATGTAGTGCACTATGGCAAATAATTTTGATCGGGAATGAAAGGCCCTTGCGTCATATCAGCAGTGATAAACACAAAGAAGATCAATGTATGAAATTTTGTCTTAATTCTTTCGCAATTGGAAATACATAATTATAAAACATTATTTTTGACAAGATTATTTAAATAATTATAATAAATGTAAATATAGTTTACAAAATATAATTTCAGGGAAAGTTGAAATTATCTTAAAAACTTCGTGAGTAAACAGACTTTTCTGAATTATTCAGTCATTTAATGTAATGTATTGACTACTACTGGTTAGTGAGAGCACGGTCGATGTCTAATATTTCTAGCTCTAATCTTTGTCTAATTTATCAGTCATTCTAATATCTTCTGTTCGTTTCTGCATACGTCAAAACAGCCATCGACTCTGACCATCTGGAATACTTCTTTTCAAGTATATCCTAATAATTCTACGCTAATACACAAGACTACTGAAGATAGGATAACAATGGTTTGCAAAGAATAGGATATAACGGAGTAGGAGTGCTAAACAAGAAAGAGAGAAAGTGTGTGCATATGTACGTGTGTGTAGTAGAGGAGAGAAAGAAAGAGAGCGAGTAAAGCAAGAAATAGGCAAAGATGAGTTGCATCAATTGAAAGGATTAAAACTAGAATAAGAGTCGATATTATATAATGTTGTGGATTAATAACTACTTAGTCTTTCCTTTCAGTGACACAGAACTTACGTAAATTGGTGTGTCATAATCTCTATCCTGCCCACTTTCAATAGCTTTTCAGCTGTCACGTTACAGACAAACGAATCTGTCATAACCTTGTGTTACCTCACTAAAGTAAGGAACACAGTGTTGGTCGTTCTTTTTTTTTTTTTGTTAATGACGGGTGATGAGTTTCTATCTAGTTATTGGCCCTCTGTTGTGCCCTACGTAATGAATGAAACAATATCCCAGCGGTAACATAATTACACAGTGGGAGAGTTACGACCAAACTGATTACTTGCCAGTAGTATGTTACATCATAAGTTCAAGATCTCATCAGAATGGAAAGTAAGCGTTTCATTTGATCAATCTATTAAATTTATAGGTTAAATATGGCGTTACGTAAAGGCTTCTTCCTTACTTAATAGTAATGCAAATGAACGCACATACTTTCAACAACAGAGTTTTGTATTAGGCACAAAATTGCCTCTCAACGTTTATCTTTCCAAATAGCTTTTCCTCGAGACAAGAGAAAAGGGAGAAAAAGCAAGGACACTACAAGTTTTGACCTGCTTAACTGATCAAAACTTTATCGAATCGGGCTTGTGGATATCAAGCATGCAACAGACATGAAAATACCCGCTCAGTAAACAGAACGAGAAGCCAAAAAGAAGATATATACATACATATATATACACCCCCCACATATATATAATGAGCTTCTTTCAGTTTTATATACATATGTATATATACACATACTTATATACACACACACACTCATATATATATATATATATATATATATATTCGAAAATTTAGGATATATAAACTCGAGGCTTCGGTGGTGCTGCCTCGTGTGTGTATATTTTCCTTTCTTTGGCTACTTTGCTGATGAGACAAGCCAATCGTAAACGGATTCAATTTAATTTAATTGAATTCGATTACGTAAAAATGTTGAAACTATGCATGGTACAAAGTTGAAGGGGATAAATGTTTTTATTTCTCCTTTAGTTTCAGAATTACTACTATTTTGCGGTTTGAGTTTAGCTGCTCTTTCAAGTGAGTTGAACGGCCTGTCAGGGTCATTCCTTAATACTATTGTTGAATGTATTATATAGTCTGCGACTATTTCTACTTTCTCACTTGACCGCTGGTTGCAGAAAATTTTTCTTGAATTTTTCTTGAATTTTTTTGCTACCCATATATTGATTAATTAATGATATATATATATATATATATCTTTACTACCCACAAGGAGCTAAACACAGAGGGGACAAACAACGACAGACAAACAGATTAAGTCGATTATATCGACCCCAGGGCGTAACTGGTACTTAATTTATCGACCCCGAAAGGATGAAAGGCAAAGTCGACCTCAATATATATATATATATAATATATATATGTGTATATATATTTTACAAGGAGCGCTGCATCCACCATGGCCTCTCCTCGTGCCTGCACTAGCTCCTTATAATATGTGATCAGATCTAACAGGCAGGAGAGTGGCCCGCACCTCAGACTCCATTGCTGGTGATGATCTTGCCAAAAAGAAAACAAAAAGAAGGAAAGTGATGTTGAGAATCATCCTTAATAGATTCAACCCCCAAGCGGAAGATATCATTGCTGAGGAGCAAGCAGGAATTAAGGGTTGGTCGCAGCACAATAGAACAAATTTTCAATTAAAGGAATCTTGTGTGAGTGCTATCTTCAGTACTATCAAGAACTTTTACATGTGTTTGGGGACTTCGAAAAGGTATTTGATAGAGTGCAGCATGCAGCACTCTGGTCGACCATGAGGCTATATAACATCAACGTGAAACTCATTCGTGCCATTGGTGGTCTGTATGATGAAGCGAGTGGTGTTGTTTACCTTGACGGCAGCATTGACGAGTGGTTCGAAAGAACAATCGGTGTAATACAAAGCTGCCCGCTCTCATCAACCTTGTTGAACATCTTCCTTCAGGTTATGATCGAAGCACTGGAAGATCGCAATGGTACGATTAGCATTAGTGACAGAAACCTGACAAACCTGAATTTTGCCGATGATATTGTCGGGCGAACGGGCTCAGAACAAGAATTGAAACAACTAGTAGAGCGCCTGACAAGACCTCCAATGAATTTGACGTGGAGATGAGCGCAAAGAAAACAAAAGTTAAGACAAATTGCCCAAATGGAGTTGAGCTTGAACATGTTCAAAACTTCAAATAGCTTGAGGTGCTAGTGAGTGACCAAGGTTCCAAGGCTGAAGTGATATCCCGCATTGTCAAAACAACAGCAGCAATGACCAAATTCAGAACACTGTGGAAAAACAGAAATATCTACTGAGACCACTAGTGATCTCAATATTACTATACGCTTGCGAAACGTGGACACTGACAGTAGAAATCTAAAGAAGAATCCAGATTACTGAGATAAAATGTTGCAGGAGGCTTTTGGGAATCTCATACAGAATTCGAGTCACAAATGAAGAAGTGAAAAGAAGAATAAGGCAAGAAATAGGGCCCCTATGACGGACTTTTTACCACAGTAAAGAAACACAGGCTCAGGTAGTTTGGGCATGTCACCCGCTCATCAGGGATGTCAAAAACAATACTTCATGGAACAGTCGATATTGGTAGATGAGGAGACAGACAGAGAAAGAGGTGGGAAAGCAACATATGTGAGTGGACAGACTTAAAGATGAGAGACGCAGTGCGAGGGGTAGAAGACAGAGACGGGTGGAGGGATCTGGTCGCAAGGTCAGCAGTGGTGCCTCAACGGCCAGACTAGGGATATGTATTGTATTACATAATATATTCATGAACGCGCATCGTATCATGGTTAGGGTGTTGCACTAACGATCGCGAGATCGCGGTTTTAGTTCCTAAACTGGGTGGTGCGTTGTGCTCTTGAGTAAAAATACTTCATCTCACGTTGCTCTGCGATCACTTCCACTTCTGACTTGTGGCACACCGGGAACTTGTTCGAGCAACGTGGATTTGATAAAGATAGTATGGCACATGGCCAAGAGGTTAGAGCAGTGGACTCGCGGTCGAGGGATCGTGGGTTCGAATCTCAGACCGGGTGATGTGTATGTTTATGAGCGAAACACCTATGCCCCACGCGGCTCCGGCAGAAGGTAATGGCGAACTTCTGCTGACTCCTTCGCCACAACTTTCTCTGACTCTTTCTTCCTGCACATTGCAGCTCACCTGCGACAGACCGGCGTCCCGTCCAGGTGGGAAAACTATACGCCAAGCAAACCGGGAAACCGGCCCTTATGAGCCATGCATGGCTCGAGAAGGAACAAACAACAACAAGCAATAGCATATATTTGATCACTATAATCAGATATTTTATGCAGGTCGTTCGGCAAAAGATGGACATTCATACATTGTCTTCAACGGGAGAGTCTATATTACACATATCATTGTGTTTAGGGGTTGGAAATATAACATCTCTCAAAAGAACAACTAATGAGAACACTATGCGCTTCCCTATAATATTGAAAGTTTTAACCCGGAGTGAATTGACCTCAGTTAGGGCCGAAATCATACATTTCATCACGCATTACTTCTGATTGAAAATATTCATTACTAGTGACATATTTTAAACAAAACTTTTACCCGCAGGTTTATAGGAAGCATAAAATCGATTGTTGCAAACAAATTTATACACTTGTGACAAATAACTGATACCAGAAATTCAACACGGGGTCTTTGACCAATGATGTTGGCCTTATTTGTATGAAAACAAGGTAAGATGCGGCTATCGGAAGAAGCGTTTTTCTCATAAAATTATCAATCTATTCAATGAATTATATTTAGAATTCCTCTCTCGTGCCTTTAGAAATACAGTATCATACATTCTCCTTTGAACGATAAGGCTGCCAAAAGATAGCTTACTAGTTATATTTTTAAGAAAAAGAAATTACGCATCACGTCTTTTTTTTATGTAAAAACTGTAACTCAACAAGATCAAATAAAGCATCAGTTACATTCAGCGAGTATCTATGCGGTAAATCAATATCTATTGATAACCATATTTCTTTTACAGATTTGCAACATTTCTTTCTTTGGAAATTTCCTCATACTGATTTTTTTTTCTATTTTTTTATCGAGATAAATAACATATGAAAAGATTTCCGCATCACGAAACCAAGGCCAGCAATGCTGATATCATTCATTGCACAATACAGGTGAGGCCAATATTTTTTTTCCAGTTTCACCATATAAATAGTTATTTATTGGGAAAATATAGCTCCTATGACGATATTTATATTCTTCATATACGGCTATGCATATCAGATTGTTTTTAATTTTGTTGTTTTTTTTTTTTGTTTTTCTTTTACCAAGATCCCTCATCTCTAAGAATTACAAATCTGTTATAAAACTTATCTGGCATTTATCAAATTAATATATTGGTTTCGAATTCTGGTACAAGGCCAGCAAGTTCAGTGGAGGGTGTAAGTCGATTACATCGAGCCCAGCACTAAACTGATATTTATTTTATTGACCCCGAGAGGATAAAAGACCCAGTTGAGTTCATCAGAATTTAAAATCAGCGTGTAAAGATGATCGAAATGCCGCTAAGCAATTTTGCCTGGTGTGCTAACGGTTCTGCCACCACACCGCCTTAATCAAATTCATATTTTTTAAAGTAACTTAACGGAAATTTTCTCCAGCGAAAATGCTTATCGTAAAAACATTTCACACCTGTTAGGACAGTAGACATATGAGTATGAATCAATAATGGATCCTATATAGATTATCGTCGAACTTGATAAATATAGCTACCACTAGAAGGATAAAGTGGGGATCTTTTCCCTTTGAACGGCAGATCGAGAAATTAATATTTTGTAGTTAAACACTTTCAAATTTCGGACACTTGTAGAATGTGTCATATAAAACATCTTTTACTCTTAGTGTTGTTGAGAAAAGTTTCTAATTTCAAAGTTATTTCGTGTTAATGTTGTCGTATTTCGGTAATTTCAACCAATCAATGACGTGTATTCAGCTGAGTAAAATTACCGAAATACGACAACTTTAACACGAAATAACTTTGAAAATAGAAACTTTTCTCAACAACACAAAGAATAAAAGATGTTTTATATAACACATTCTACCAGTGTCCGAGGTTTGAAAGTGCTTAGTTACAAAAAATTAATTTCTCGATCTGCCGTTCAAAGAGAAAAGATCCTAAAGTGGCCCTATGTTGACAATGCCTGAAAAAAAACGGATACGATAGTTCTCATAACATGAACGAATTTGAACTTTGGCTTGCTCTGTCAAGAAAAATTAACAACTACAATAACAACAGTAGCAAGAATAATTACAGCATCTGCAGCAAAATGCCTTGATCTGCTGGTGAAGAAAATTTCATCACCCATAATTTCTCTCTTTTCTGTTCTTCATCACGAGTACGATCAACAGAGAACGAGATCGACCAGTGTATAATATTATCACGTTTAAGAACTTCGCTAATAGCAATGTTGTTACTCTTGACAGCTGTAAAATTTTTGACGGTGTTTGGCAAGAGAACCATATCGCTGTATTTCTTTCTCATAGACTCTGTATGTCTTTAATATCGACATTAGAGGATTACTGTCAATTCAATGTAGATACTGTTGATACTGTCTCGAACACACGTTCAATCAACTCGGATCAACCTTAAGTTTAAGTTATATTTTTCTCACTCTTCCTTTAATTTATCAATAACACACCCACAATCACTTCTAACAGGCACACTTCTTTGCAGATGCTAAACATCTTTTCACTAGGGCTAAAGTATCTTCACGTAAAATCCACACAGTATCTTCACCCTTGACCAGTCATGAAGCGAACAGGCAGAATCGTTACGGCATCAACCAGCATGCATATGCATTTGTCCCGACTCTCTACGATTTGAGTTCAAACTTTGCCTGGCGTGCAAACGATTCTGCCGCCGTTAGTGTAAATATATTGACATATAGACTAATAAATGAAAGTGACAATAAATGCTAAAAAAGAAAAAAAAAACAAGTCCAACCACTATGTCTTCCTACCGACATTTCTGTATCGTAAGATATAAAGTAGATGTATGTATTTATGCCTGTATCAATGTTTGTTCCAAGTTGTAGGTTTCAATTTTGGAATTTTTCACAGTGCCATCCTTTCAAGGGGAAGGCCGTAGGGTCGTTTGACCTTTTATAATACTTTAGTATAAAGGAATTGCTTAAATGCAACAAATATGAGTGAATCAACATTTCCGCACCATCATATTGTAAACATCTTTTTAAAACCATTTATCAAAAACGGCGAACTCGGATGACTGTATGTATATTAGTTATTAATAAACACGAATAGGGCCAGGAAATGCTGCAGTAATTTATGCTCATACGTCATAATGCTCTAAGCATCAGAAAATTGTTTTGGTGTCATTTGATTGTTGTGAATCATAATTTCATTGACATCTTTATGACATCTAAAAACAGTGAAAAAATTTAGTTCTGAATGAAATACAGCACTAAGTGTATAACAGTACAATCTTACAAAATCATTTTTAAAAATGACAACGAAAAGCACGGCAAAAGAACAAATAGAAAACGCAAGTAAAGTTATTTCGATTTCTCTAAAAATAATCCTTTACAATCCATAAGAAAATTAGCAAACTATTAAAAGGATTTTGTTTGTTTATGAAACCGGTGTTTTACGATGAGAAATGCTCTCAAAATGTTTATTGGGAGAGGAGACTAGTCCATTATATCGATCGAATGGTTTCACTGGTGGTTAATTTATCGACCCTGAGAGAATGAAAGGCAGAGTGGTAAACTAGAAAAAAACACGTACCTATGGTGCCCTGCTGTGGGGCTGAATCCGGAACCATTTGGTTAGGAAGAAATATATATATAATCGAGCATGCGTACACGATATATGTGTTTTGGTAGTTCACCGCTCCACTGCGATTTATGCGTGGTGGAGGTGACCCTCTCAAAGAGTTTCAGGTGTTAAAATACTTGAAACTCATAGTCACAGACAGGCGAGACAATTCACCTCAAGTCCCATTCAAGAGTGGTGGACTTTGATGTTTCGCCATTTTTGTGGCTTATCAACATTATGTATCTGATCCGAACCGGAGATAAATTGAATAGCCAGTCCTTGACTAAATGTAAAATGGCGTAAAAACCATCTGCTAGTATGCCTGAACGAAACGTACATAGAAATAAATTCAAATATGAATTAGAGCAGCGCGAGTATTGCAAACACTATCGAACACACAAACACTTAGGGTGTATTGTCTCGCCTGCGTATGACATTGACTTTCAGGTGTTTTAACATCCGCACTTTGAGAAGGTCACCGCTATCGCATCGAATCACAGCCAACCAGTGAACAAACGAAACACATATATTGAGTGTGTAAGTTTACAACAATCACACTGCTTCCAATTCATATTTAAATATATATGTGTGAGTATGTGTGAGTATTTGTGTGTGTATGTGTGTGTGCACGCGTGTGTGTCTATAGTGAGAAAGAGAAAGTAATAATGAAAATAGGGTGTGTAAAATAATGATGACCTTTATAAATAGGTATTTTGGAGGGTGACCATTATGCGTACTAAGTACATGTACGATGAAGAGTCACGTTTGTTATATAATGGGTTGAAGCACTTCGACCATATGATACTATCCAGGTAATTTGTAGAGAAAACCTCCCTTTAGTGGTGCTTGAAATCTGAAAGCAATAAACCAATGTGATAATTCTAACAAAATCCGTCAATCTCTCTTGTTTTTAGAATTTCAACAGCCTTGAAATGAATTTTGTCCGCAGCATGTTTAGATAATCTCAGTCGATGAAATTTTGCAAATCACTGCATTAAATATGTGAGACCATATCGTACTAGAAATCGATAGAGAGTCACTAATAATATTCTATGTTTAGTCACCATAGATATAAACATCCCTCGCCACTTCATTATTTGCAATCATCTTTGAATCTGAACTGAACTTTATATGATTGCGAAGTAAAGTATTCTACGTACAAAGCACGCTACTTTGCGTTACTAGTCATTGTCTTCCTCTGGGTCAAGCACCCAAAAGCCGTTTTAGAATCCTCACTATAGAATTTAACCTAATCCATTATTTATTATTAAAGCTGATAGTCTTAATTGATTATCGGTCATTTTTCCTTTAAATTTCCTGATATTAGAAAATACCTCCTCAAATACTCATTCAAAATTATATGTATTATATATATTTTCTGTCTTTATGTAGTATGAATCATTGCCAAAAGAAACTAAGTTATAATAATAGCCGTGGAAAATTATCAGTATTTTATACAGCAAGCCTTTATAAAGAAATCTAGTTCAATCATTACCAATAATCTCACCCCTTGGGTTAAAGTTCTGTCGCTAGAAAAGGCCGTAGTCTTTTTTTCCCATTACTGCAAATACGGGTCACGTTTTAGATATGCTAACGTGAACATCATTTCGACCACTTTCCACATCAAATCAGACCATTATTGAATATCAACTTAACATAGATTTTTCATTATTCTCACTGCATCCATCAATTCCTTGTCTTTTTTCCCCATCTCGAAAGCACATTAAAACACAGACAAGCACACAATGAGTATCTCATTTTATTTGCTTTTAACTCAATCTTCGTCTGTTAGGAATATTCGTTTGTATTTATATGTGCCACATTGTTGACCCATATTTTCTTTGAGACTAGCTTCCTCTGCTTCTTACGAAGTTCAGTTTTCGTCATAAATGGCTAAAGAATTATCCCACCATAATTTTATCACGTCTTTATTCTCAATACTTTTAAAGAGAAATCCGCAATGAATTCGTATAAGTTTTTAGCAAACAGCAAAAGTATGAACAAGATAAATTGAACAATAAAATCGTACCAGATTTGTTAGGAACAGTGAAGCTTAGCAATAATGATGCGAAATGAGATTTTGTAAAAGCAGGTAGTGAAAGGTTATAGAAAAGGGGAAATATAATAATATAATATGTTTTTAAAATATCCTCACGTTAACCCATATTAGAAAGTCGAGAAATTACACACACACACACACACAGAGGCAAACTTACACACACGTACACTCGCATAAACATATACATATATGTATAGATATATGTATATATATATATATATATATATATATATATATATATATATATGGCCACAGCTCATGAGCTGAAACTAGAATCAATCAATCAATCAATATATATATATATACATATATACGTATATATATACATATATATATACATATATGTATATATGTACATATATGTATATATATATATGTATATATATATATGTACATATATATGCATCTATATATACACGTGTGTGTGTTTGTTAGTGTATATACATACATACACACGCATATATAGATATTAGTCTGTATGTATGTGTGTATGTGTGTATGTATGTATGCATGTATATGCGATGTATAATCAAGCCAAACAGGTGAGATGATGTCGAGGTTAGAAGTTCAGGTAAAGCATCTAAAACAGATGGACGTTTATATTAAATTTGAAAGATAACTGAATGCACACTCGTGTTTATTTGGCAAAATATATGTATGTGTGTTGGTCAATAACCTCAGAAGCTCTTATCCATTGACAGATATAAACTAAATGATATCTAGTATATTTTACAGACTTATTGCGACTTATTGTACCGAATAGGAAAAAAAATAAAAAAAGGTAAAATCTATATCATTCGTACTGCTTCTAATAGCAATAACACATAGATGACACATAAATACGCACATACACATAAGTACACACGTGTGCACACACACACACATACACATTCACACGCACACACACAATTTAAGTAAAGCATTCAATTATGCCTGTTTCGGTCTGACGTGATGCAGTTCATAACTTGTTGAGATCATGCAAACAAGATTAACTCACCAAACTGTTCCCCGGCAACGTGGTAAGAAGATTGCTTCCCAACCACATGATTCCGGGTTCAGTCTCACTGCTTGATGCCTTCGGCAATTCTTTTCTACTATAGCTGACCAGAGCCTTGTGAGTGGATGGATATGGTAGACGGAATCTGAAAGAAGCCCGTTGTATATATATGTGTGTGTGTGTAGTGTGTTTGCCCCCCCCCCCTCACACCGATTGACAACCGGCGTTCATTTGTTTATGTCCCTCTAACTTAAATTCTTCAAGGTGCTGCCCCAGTATGGTCACAGTCTAATGACTGAAATAAATAAAAGATAACAGATAAAAGTTAACAACTGATTTACCTTCCTGATATCAGTTGAACACTTTCCACTGTAAGCGAAAATCTTGTTCTTTCAAATACGTACACGCACAATGCACACATATGTGTATGCACACATGCACACTTATATGATATATATATGCACACATATGCGAGCTGGCAGAAACGTTAGCACGCCGGGCGAAATTCGTAGCCGTATTTCGTCTGTCATTGCGTTCCGAGTTCAAATTCCGCCGAGGTCGATTTTGCCTTTCATCCTTTCGGGGTCGATAAATTAAGTACCAGTTACGCACTGGGGTCGATGTAATCGACTTAATCCCTTTGTCTGTCCTTGTTTGTCCCCTCTGTGTTTACCCCCTTGTGGGTAGTAAAGAAATATATATGCACACATATATAAAGAAATAAGCAAGTATATTCATACAAGTTGCGGGGAGTATTCGAAGACTTATTTTGTAATTAAAGCAAATATAATCTTTGAAAAGCGAAATGAATTAATTTGCATGAAGAGAGTAATATACTGATAATGAAATGCCTTCAAGCACTCCTCGATAACCAGTATATATGTATGTGTGTGTGTGAGAGAGAGAGAGAGGGTGTATGTGAGAGAGAGTGTGTGTGTGTTTGTGTTTGAGAGAGAGAGAGCTTGTGTGTGTGTGGGAGAAAGTGAGAGAGAGAGTGTGAGAGAGCGAGTGTGAGTGTGAGAGAGAGGGTGTGTGTGAGTGTGTGCGTGTGTGAGAGAGAAAGTGTGCGTGTGTTGGAGAGAGAGAGTGTGTGTGTGAGAGTGTGGGTGTGTGTGTGCGAGAGAGAGAGAGAGAGAGAGAGAGAGAGAGAGAGAAAGTGTGTGTGCGTGTGTTCGTACATATCTTTTATATTTGATCTTTTACTAGTTTCACTCATTAGACTACAGTCACGCCTCGAGGAAATTTAGTCGAAAGAATCGACCGCAGAACCGTTTTTTAAGCCAGGTTACGGAGACGTAAACATACCAGCACCTGTTGTCAAGTGGTGTTAGTGAAGGACAACCACAAAGATACACACACGCACGTACAAACACATTCTCATACACGTAGATATACGACGGGTTTCATTCAGTTCAATCAAATCCACTCACAAGGCTTTGGTTGGCCCGAGGCTATAGTAGAAGACACTAGCTTAAGGTACCACGCATTAGGACTGAACCCAGAAACGTGGTGAAGCAGCAAACTTCCTACCACACAGTCACTCCCTATATATATCTGACCAGATAAGAGGAAAAAAATCTATCAGAAAGGAACTCTAATCTCTCTTAAAAAAATATCTTTTGATAAGGATAACAAATGCGCAACCGGTAAAAAGAACTTTCACCTAATTAAATTACTTAAATTACTTAAATTATTTTGTCAGCATTTTCTTAATTTCCTTTTATATATATATATATATATATATTATATATATATATATATATATATATGTAAATATGTGTGTGTGTGTGTGTGTGTGTATCTATATACACAAACATACATTTACATACGTACTCTCTCTTTACTCTTTTACTTGTTTCAGTCATTTGACTGCGGCCATGCTGGAGCACCGCCTTTAGTCGAACTTATCGACCCCGGGACTTATTCTTTGTAAGCCCAGTACTTATTCTATCGGTCTCTTTTGCCGAACCGCTAAGTGACGTGGACGTAAACACACCAGCATCGGTTGTCAAGCAATGCTAGAGGGACAAACACAGACACACAAACATATACAAACACACACACTTATATATATATATACATATATACGACAGGCTTCTTTCAGTTTCCGTCTACCAAATTCACTCACAAGGCATTGGTCAGCCCGAGGCTATAGCAGAAGACACTTGCCCAAGATGCCACGCTGTGGGACTGAACCCGGAACCATGTGGTTGGTTAGCAAGCTACTTACCACACAGCCACTCCTGCATAATTATTGTATTTGAGCAGGAAGTTTGCTTTGACATACACACGCCTATAATGAAATTATATATTTATATTTTTTTACACTAATGGTCAACTTTATACTTGAATAAGCAAAATCTATGGTACTTAGTGACTATATTGCTTTAACTAGTTTCTGAACATATCAAGGATGATGTGCAAAACGCAAATTCTGCAAGAAAATTACTGCGACATCATGTGATTTAGCTGTAAACTTTACCATTCCTCTATTAATATATTCACAGTGCTACCTTTGTTTTAAATGTTTGGTCAGATTAATCTTTATTAAGACATACTGGAAAATAGGTTTACTATTTATTCTTGTAACCCAAAGCCTATACCGGTGAAATAGTTTTCTATAAAATTCCTGCAGCAGGAATGTGATTATCGTTGACAAGTCTTATAATAGTATAAAACCTGCTTGGAGTAGAACATCTAACTCATAACGTCGTAGTGGTAATTATAAGGAATACCAAAATAGTTCTTTCCATTTATTTCAGACACCTTGAAAATTCGGTAATGAAGACCTAACACTCTATCTGCATTAATCTAAATAAAAGATCAACATTGCTTAGTTGAGCTTTATATTCTAATTTGTTAATTATTGAGACACATTTTGGACATTGACATATGTTTTGAGATAGAAGGAAAGCAAATACTCACTCACAATCATTCACACGCGCACAACTATTCTGCCAGACACAATCGTGGCACCGTGTATATATATATAACCAGAAATATCTCTCTCTCACACTTGCACACATCCGTCTGTCTGTCTCTGTCCCTGTCTCTATCTCTATCACTTTCTCTTTATTTCCCTCTCTATATAAGTATACGTCTATATATATTTATGTTTGCTCTATGCCCAGTTATAATGAAAACAATTTTACATTAACCTGATGGCCTTCTCTAGACGTTTGAAGAGTACACATTTATTATTCTTATACTAGAATATTGTTGACAGTGACTTCGAAGCTTCGTCCAGTTAAGCCCTTGTCGGACTGTCGAAACTTCGAATTTTGTGTCAATAATATTCTTGATTAAGAATTATGTGTGTGTGTGCTCGAGCATGACCGCAACCGCATGGCTTAAATGAGTAAAAGAATACACACACATACACACACACACACACATACACCCTTTGGGGGTCGGTAAAATAAATACACTGGGATCGATGTAAACGACTAGCCCCGCTCCCTCAAAATTCTAGGCCTTATGCCTATTGTAGGGAGAATTATTGTTGTTATTATTATTAATATTTTTATATTCCTTTTCACATGAAGGCCTGTATTAGCCAAAGTGACTTCTTCATTCTTTTCTACTCTCGGCACAAGGCCCGACATTTTTGGGGAAGGGGCAGGTCAATTAGGCCGACCCCAGTACGCAACTGGTACTTAATTTATCGACCTCGAAAGGATGAAATTCAACTTCGACCTCGGCGGAATTTGAACTCAGAACGTAAAGACAGACGAAATACTGCTAAGCATTTCGCCCGGCATGCTAACGTGTCTGCCAGCTCGCCGCCTTTAAGGTTGCTTCTTCATTACAATTGAAAGATTAATATGAAGGCGATGCAACGACTGTTTTGCGATGAGTAAAACATTGGTTCGCATAGATGCTACCTCTAGCTGACATTCGCTTATCAGCTTTTCCCTGTTGTTGATAGTGCTAACGTTGTTGTTTCTGTGGTTGCTGTTGTTTTTGTTTTTTTGTTGTTGAGGCCACTGTTGTCGTCTTAATTGTGTAACTCCAGGATCTGATCGATCAGTCCTATGACAAGCAGTTAGTCAGCTGAACAGCGAAGCGCAATACACAATCTATCTTCTTTTCCCGCTGAGGACGATACTGAAGAACAACGATGCACACTGACCAATCGTAAACGATGTAATGTGACAGTCTGGACATTTAGTACTTTCTCCGCCATCCAGTCTATTCTTATACGCCCATAGACTCTGTTATAGTAGCTGCAGCAGAGTGACCAAATTTTGGTAGAATGAAGCTGTACGAACGATCTGAGATTACAAACGAGAGAAATAGAAATGAAAGCATAAAGCTAAGTGAAAGTACTTTTATTACATGAATAACAGGAGTCATTTAAAGCAGCGCTTTTCAAACTTTCTGATGTGGCGTACTGGCAGTCTTTTTCTAATGTGCCAGGGACCGGTAACATTTTTTAGTAATATCAATTTATACCGGAAACAATATATATAATGAATATAAAAAATATTGACAATTTTTGTAATCTTATATTTATTTTGTAAACAAATGGCGCAGGAGTGGTTTTGTGGTAAGTAGCTTGCTTACCGACTACATGGTTCTGGGTTCAGTCCCACTGCGCGGCACCTTGGGCAAGTGTCTTCTACTATAGCCTCGGGCCAACCAAAGCCTTGTGAATGGATTTGGTAGACGGAAACTGAAAGAAGCCCGTCGTATGTATGTATGTATATTTGTGTGTGTGTCTGTGTTTGCCCCCCCCCCCCACACCATCCCTTGACAACCGATACTGGTGTGTTTACGTCCATGCAACTTAGCGGTTCAGCAAAAGAGACCGATAGAATAAGTACTAGGTTTACAAAGAATAAGTCCTGAGGTTTATTAGTTCGACTACAAGGCGGTGCTCCAGCATGGCCGCAGTCAAATGACTGAAACAAGTAAAAGAATAAATAATACGTTCTTTCTTTTCTGGAAACTCGCCGCATATCAGCAGCTGATGGCTTGCGGACCGGCACCGGTCCGCTGACCGCCACTTTGAATACCACTGAACTACTATTGGAACTTGCATACCATGTACAGGAAACTCTTTTACCACTTCTATACATCACTTTCCTCGAATAATGGAACTGCGACTACAATATCTCTATATATTTTATATTTTCATTTCTACTTTCATCCTCTTATTTCCCTCTATATTCCATATGTTCCTCCTTTTCCATAATAATTCCTTATTTCGAATTTAAATATTTACCTCTATTTAACCATCTCACATCGACTCTGATGAAGGGGTATCCACAATATCCCAGAAACAGTCGTAAGACTATCCTTAAATCCTTAAATCCTTAAATCCTTAAAAATGTTTTAGCCCGAAGACCGCGGCCATGCTGGGGCACCACCGCTGAATGAGCTACACTAATATGTGAATCCACCTCTGATACGTGGCACTTGATCAACAAGGGAGTTCGACGCTGCTGCCCGCATCTGCGTCTCCTGTCGTGAGGTAGGTTCACCTGGGACTCCCGACAAGAAGAGATCCAGTTTAGTTTTAAAGAAACCCACATCCACACCATGTAAGTCTCTCAGGCATTTAGGGAGGATGTTAAAGAGCTGTGGTCCTCTGAAACCCAAGCTGTTGCAGTATCTGGTCCTGTATTTTGATGGTGCTTTTTCCTTATAAATACCCTGAAAACTCCTTACAGCCTTGGCTTTGTTCTCATTTTGTCTAAACAAAGGCGACTGAAGAAGGGGAATTTTCCTTGTTTTGTATGTCCTGTAATCTATTTTTTCGTTGTTTAAGAAAAATGTCCATTTCCTTGGTTTTGTGTTTATGTTTTCGTTTCTCATTGTGTTCGACGTTTTTTTTTTGTGTCCTGTACCCATATATGCATGTATATATACATGTAGAGGTAGGTACGTACATATATGTATGTATATATGCATATGTTTTATTTATTTATTAATTTATTATACATATATATATATATACACGCTAATACAAGACCCACATTAGATTCCTCGCTCGTAACACTATCGAAAAAAGAGTTTAACTACGGTCTGTCCATAGCACTTATTTTAGCGTTACCTGCCACTCTTTGGGTCATCTAGATACCAATACCTCATATCAATATACACATAAATATACGTATATATATATTTATATACATATATATGTGTATCTATATATATGTGTATATATACATAGATATGTATATAAATCTATGTTTGCATAGATATACGTATATATATATGTATGTATATATATATATATATATATATATATATATATATATATATATACATAAATATGTGTGTGTGTGACTTTTACTGAGTCGTTAGAGATATGGATAGAATGCTTTTGTGGAAAGAATGCTTCCGCAATCCGCGCGCTCCGAATTCAAATCCCGAAGGGCTCATCTTTGCCTCCCATTCTTTTGAAATATCTATACACAGCACTAAATTGGCGGAACTGTTAGCTTACACAGGATGCCTAGCGGGATACATTCTGGCTCGTTGCGTTCTGACAACAACATTTGCAGCGAGACAGGCGTCAAGTTGTATCGGTCTTAATATGGCAGTCATTCTCTAAGATGACATCGACGTTGAGCAGTCAGGAGGCTTACGAGTATGCATGGGCAACAGTTAGTTTTACACGCATGAGATAGCTGCTAGTTTTCTACAAAAAAGTTTCATAGGCTTGCGAATACAGTTTCGAATACATAGCCAATTCTGAATTCTCAATATATAGCTCGAATTGGCACGTTTGATTTCTGCAGCCAAGTAGGATATGATACATTGTGCCATGTAACTTAGCTGATGCCAAAACCAGTGAAAAATCTAGAGGAATTGTATAAAATGAGAATAACACATAATCCACCACGTAGTCATAAATATACAGTATATCTAGCTCCCTGTGACAGCCGATCGAATGCATTAGTAATCAATACAAATTGCATTTTGTATTTATCTTGTTTCGGCGCTTTTTTTTTTCGTTATTATTTGTTTTTAGTCGTAGAAATTATTCGTGCTATATAGTCAATGTTAAATGAGGCAGAAACAGATTTGACAGTTCCCCCCGCCAAAAAAGAGAATAATATAATATATATATATGTATATTTGCTTACATTTATGTATGTGTGTATATATGTATATATGTATCTATGTATGTAAGTATGTACATATATATAATGCATAATATATCATATATGTGCATGTATGAATGCATTTCTATTTACACTTGTGTATGTATGCCTGTTTGTGTGTATGCATATATATGTACACACACACACATATGTATCTGTTTATATTTATTTTCGGTCAACTATAAGCATTTGTCCTTTGCGTGAATGTTTATTAACGTTCCTGAATTTGTTAAAAGTAAGTACCGGGTTCAAATAGATGCAGCGGTCGATACGAGCATCTAAAATATTGGCTACAGTCCAATAACGAATGCCAGTAAAAGAGTAAAAGAATAAAAGAATAGTTGTACATTAAAAATAAAAACTCGAGAAATTCTTGTGAAATATTCGCAGATTTGCCATTGAGCTCTGATTTGATATTCCGAGTTGATTTTTCATTTGGATTTCATATTTCCTATGATCACCGTTCAATTCCCGTCTATGAAACAATTTCCAGTCTAGTATGATCGATTATTCCCACTCCACTTCTAAACGATATTTGTGATGGAGACCCGCTGATGGATACTTCTTATAATCGAAA
>NC_043005.1:47007111-47049611 GCF_006345805.1 Octopus sinensis | reverse complement strand
TTCTTTTATATTCTTTTGGAGCGTGTTTTTTTCTTCTCTTTTTATATAATTCTTTCAGTGATGTATCTTTTTTCTGTATTTTTTCCCCTTTCTTATATGTATTCTTTTGTATTTTTCGGCATCCATTTTTTTTCTCTTTTTTTTTTCTCAGCTTCCTTTTGTCATATATTTTCTGATGGCTGCGATGTGAGGTCTTGACGAGGTCATTGTGTCAACAAAAACGTGTGTAAGTCCTACAATACATATCCTACATACACTACAATTTTCTTTTTCTTTTCTCTTTCACACGCACAAACACACTGACAGCGAAAAGGAAATGTAAGTACGTACAGATGAATGATATATTGTTGCATTAATTTATTTCTTTATGTATGTCTATGTATGATAAACACATACCACGTATGGAAGCATGTAAATCACGCTGATACTAACAACTAAGGTCTATTCTCCGGCATATGAACACGCACGGGCATATGTATGTATGTATGTATGTATGTATTTACGTATGTATATATATATATACATACGTACGTGCATATACAAATACATGTATATACATATATATATATACATTTACATATATATACATTTACATATATATACATACACAAACACATACATATGTATTTTGTGTGTGTGTAGTTGCTGAGGCCTCATACACGCTATTGTACCAATCTATCTTTTTATTTATAAAGGTATGTGTATGTGCGTTGTGCGTATTTGTTTGTACGTGCGTCCTAGCGCATACATACATACATTACTTTACATTCATAACACACAAATATAAACATACGCGCGCACACACATATATGTATATATATATATATTATATAGATATATATATATATATATAATGGTAGGTAAGAGAGAAGAGAAGTGGTTATAAAAACTCGGAGATTCAGAGACAGAGGTCGAATTCAATGGGGTATTATTGATTGATTTCAGTGCAAAGTGTTAGTAGAAGTCCTGTATAACTTTAAAGTCAAAAGAGAAAATCAACTAACAGAGAAAAGCGAAACTATAAAACACAAAATACAACGAAAACGAATAATAAATTCGGTATACGCGTAGGGAAGTCTGTATGTGGATGTGTTAGTATTTGTGGCTAAATGTTCTAGTGCGTTTATGTGTCTGGGAGTGCGCGTTTGTGTGTGTCTGTAAGCGTATGTTAGCCTGTGAATTCGTGTGTCTGTTTGTGTATGTGTCTCCTAATGTCTTATTTATAATTCATTGTATTAGTATGAATATGAAAAAACAGCCCTGTGTTTGAAGCAAACATTTCTGTAAAACTGAACTATATATGTATCTTTTTTTTTTTTTTTTTTGATTTATTCATGTTTAGGAACACAGGGGTAATCAAATCGATATGAATATTATTTGAAAGATTGCTATTTTGTATCCTGCACAGAAGTCCTAATTCAACTGTAAACCGGTTCAAAATTGGTATAAACTGGTTTATTATGGAGAAGATTCATGGGGGACGTATTTTCAAACCGAAACATTGGTATTTTTTTGTTTCTTCTTTACGCTTACAAATTTATGCCATTTCATCGTTTATTACTTCCTATCTTGTGACAATGATTATCATTAGTTTTCCACTCATCTTACAGATTATTTTATGAAGAGTTGTTACTTTTCTTGCGGTTCTTGTTAATCTTTGGTCAGTCCCTAAAGATCAGATCTGTGTTGAAAAATCTTTTTTTATTGCCTGACCATTTATATATTTCTTCATTGCCCACAAGGAGCTAAACATAGAGGGACAAACAAGGACAGACATAGGTATGAAGTCGATTACATCGACCCCAGTGCGTAACTGGTACTTAATTTATCGATCCCGAAAGGATGAAAGGCAAAGTCGACCTCGGCGGAATTTGAACTCACAACGTAACGGCAGCCGAAATACCGCTAAGCATTTCGCCCGACGTGCTAACGATTCTGCCAGCTCGCCTGACCATTTATAGGCGCAGCTATGGCTATGTGGAAAGAAGCTTGCATTTCAGCCACATGGTTCGAATTTAGTTCCATTGCGTGGCATCTTGTGTAAGTGGCTTCTAATATAGCCACGAGTCGACCAAAATCTTGTGAATGGATTTGGCAGGGGGAAACTGAAAGAAGCCTATCGTAAATACACATGCACGCACACTCACATACATAATATTCATATGTATATACATATATATATGTATGTATGTATGTATGTACGTATGTATGTATGCATATGTATATGTTTGTATGTATATGAATATATCTATATGTATGTGTCCTTGTATTTGTGCTTGCCTCCACCACCGCTTGACAACCAGTGTTGGTTAATTTCAGTTCCCGTGACTTAGCAGCAGTTCGCCAACTGTTACCGATAGAATAAGTACCTGGCATAAGAATTAGGTATTGCGGCCAGTTTGTTGACAAAACACTTCAAGGCGATGACGTAGCTTGGTCTCAGCTCAGTGACTGAAAGTAGCAAAAGATCCTAGAATAGATCATCGTTGTCCTATGTATCTATCCTTGCCCAGTACGGTAGGGTGTTATTTTAGACGGACTTTGCTGCTCTTTCCGCTGGGACTATTTCGATGGTTTCGTTGAAATGTATATTACAGGGGAATAGTCACTGTCTGATGCAGTGGTCCTCAACCGGAGTTGACATAGACCCTAGGGGGCCCCTTTAACTCTTTTACTCTTTTACTTGTTTCAGTCATTTGACTGCGGCCAGGCTAGAGCATCGCCTTTAGTCGAGCAAATCAACCCCAGGACTTATTCTTTGTAAGCCTAGTACTTATTCTATCGGTCTCTTTTGCCGAACTACTAAGTTACACACCAGCATCGGTTGTCAAAATATGCATACACATATATGTATATGTATATACATATATACGACGGGCTTCTTTCAGTTTTCGTCTACCAAATCCACTCACAAAACTTTGGTCGGCCCGAAGCTATAGTAGAAGTCACTTGCCCAATGTGCCACGCAGTGGGACCGAACCCAGAACCAAGCGGTTGGTAAGCAAGCTACTTACTACACAGCCACTCCTGCGTTTATATAAGATTTTGTGGGTTTCAAGGATACAACATAAGTTGGGGGTCCATGGTAAACTTGTGCTTCAAACCATTATAGTTTACTGCCATAAATTGGTTATACGGCCTCAATACATAAAATATTTTAGCAATTACTTTTATACAATTCCTAATTATATTTCATTTTAAATATACAATAAGATTTTTAAACATCAAATAGCTATAGGGGTCCACCCAAGGAAAATAGGAATCAAAGAGATCCATGGGCAAAAAATGGTTGAGAATTCCCGGTCTAAAGTAAGCGTCGGTGTATTTTAGAATTTTAACAATTTTTTACCTGATCTAGCGCTCTTTGCATAAATAACTATGACCATTTGTTGTGTTCTTGAGCAAGACACTTTATTTCACGTTGCTCCAGTTCACTCAGCTGTAGAAATGATTTGCGACGTCACAGGTGCCAAGCTGTATCTGCTGTTGCCTTTCCCTTGGATAACACTGGTGTCGTGGAGAAGGGAGGCCGGTATGCATGGGCGACTGCTGGTCTTCCTTAAACAACCTTGCCCGGATTTGTACCTGGGAGGGTAACTTTCTAGGTGCAATCCCATGGTCAGTTATGACCGAAGGGGGTCTTAATAGTTCATTTAATCACGTTTTAAGAAGATGTGGTAGAGCATTACAGTAGTTGTTGTTGCTTAGTCTAAAATGAGTTCAAATCGAGCAAACTTGTAATCACAAAACGTTTTAATCATGATCGCTATGTCTTTTTCGAGATATATCTGACAATACATTATCAAAAATATTAATTTTTTTAAAATTTTCTAAACAGTGAGGTGTAATTTGGGAGATTTGCATTCTATTTCTCACTATCTGAGTAACAACATAGAAGCTTACAAGCAGCATTCTTAAATGAATGAAGCCTGTATGATATTGTTTGCCTGCAGTGTTGGCCAAAAGATGTCAGCCATAATTCCCCCCAATGTCACGCTGTTATCATTAAAAAAGTAAGGACATGTTAGATAATAAAGTTCAAGATGAAATAAGTCTAAAAACTATAGAGTGGTTGGCGTCTAGGAAATTTATTTGATGGCAGCTCTATTCGGTCAAGGTCAATATAGAGGAAAATAACAAGAACAACAGTAACAACATCAGAGAAATCAACAAATTGTTTAGTCTTTTCTACAAGCCGTAGCAAGAGAAGCTTCCTAAAAAGACCTATAAAAGAGACGCAACATTAAAACTATATTGATACTATTTGATAGTGTCTACACTCTAAAGAAGACCATGATAAAGATTAAAATGTGCATCAAACAACACTTTGTCGACTACTTCAGAGTTTTATATCATTGCTAAAAACAAAAGAGAAAAAAAACTTACGTCTACAAAGAATTGTCTCTTTATCTAGCTTCTCAGTTGCTTCAATGAGTAAACTATGATGTCGTTGGCTTTTTGGCTACAGAAGATGCCGCACCTGGTATAACTACTGCAGCATCACTTGCTACGTCTACCAGAATAGGTCTACCATATGATATAACAGTCCGATACAAATATACATACACATGTACACATTGTTATATATCCTTATATGTATTTATATATGAATGTATGTATACATAGGTATGTGTATGTATATATGTGTGTATCTATATAAATACACATACATTTATATATACGTATGTATGTGGTGGTAGATGTTGTTCTTCTTCTTCCAATCAGGACTCACGGCATCAGCCACAAAGAATAATCTCTAATTCGAGCCTGCTCTAAGCTACTAAGAATGCGTGCGGCAACTTGAAGGTCCACCCACCACACGCAATAGACTGGCGGTTGCACGGGCGCGAAAGATACGTTGTTATTCTCATTCCGTAAACGGTGTCTTTTATCGGGTGGAGAGCTGAACCATCCTGGGGTACAGAGGATTCGAAATCTAGACTAGGGTCCGAAAGTTTACCACACCACAGTGGGTTACACAAATGGTTCCTCTGCTTTGTGGCAGAAGTAGGAAGAAAGAGTGAGAGAGAGAGAGTTGTGGTGAAAGAGTACAGTGGGGTTCAACCCCCACCCACCCACCGCCGGAGCTTCGTGGAGCTTAGGTGTTTTTGCTCAATAAACACTCACAATGCCCGGTCTGGGAATCGAAACCGCGTTCTTACGACCGCGAGTCCGCTGCCCTAACCACTGGACCATAGCGCCACCACGTGGTTGTTGTCTACTCCTTATGCAGAGTTTGACCACACAATGTTTTGAAAAGACAACCACATAGATTGCACATCCGATTTGGACCATCAAGAGCTGCATTAGTAAATGGAATGCATGCATGTATGTATGTATGTGTGTGTGTATATATGTATATATGTATGCATGTATGTATGCATATATTTATAAAATCTAGATTTCAAACCATGTTGAACTGAGATACAGTAATTTTTCAAGTAAATCACGTTATGCATGTATGTATGCGTGTATGTATTCATGCATGTATGTCTGCATGTATGTAAGCATATGCACATGTAGGCATGTATATACATGTGTATGCATGTATTTATGTATGTTTGTGTGTATGCCTGAATGTGTGTGTACGTGCAGGTATGCATTTGTCTCCCACGGTAACGTTCCTTTACCAGTCACTGCCTCTAGAGCGAAAGTCTGTTTATGTTACTACAAGGTCAACTAGAGAACGTTAAAACAAGTATAACACTTTAACAATAATTGCTAGAGTCGATTTCATGTGCTAAAACCCTCCGAATCGGTGCTTCAGCTTGGCCGTGTCCATAGACTGTACAAGTGAAAAGGAACACACATACACACCGATGCTTATACCAATACGTGCATTCATATATGTGTGCCTGCGTGTGTGCCACTCTATATGTATATAAGTAAATATGAATACACACCTTTGCAGACACAAACATATATATATGTATACATACATATACACACACACACATATATATATATGTGTATATATGTGTATATATATGTGTATATATCATATGAATGTATACACACGTATATATATATATATATATATATGTATATATATGTGTGTGTGTATGTATACATATATGTTTGTCTGTATAGGTGTGTATTCATATGTACTATATATATGCGTATGTGCGTGTGTATGTATATATGCATGTATGTTTATATATATAACACATTTATACACACACACATACACACACACACATATATATATATATATACACATACACATAAATATATACACAAACGCACAGATACATACATATATTGTGTTAATTTAACTAATTTCAGCCAGTCAGCCGTGGCCATGCCTCAGCAGCTGTAAAATTCCATTTACTAATAGTAAATATGCTCACTTGAAAGAAATCATTATTTCAGATATTCGATACTGTCCACTTGAATCGAATGATTATATTTCAGAAAATATTCTTAAAACTATAATACCTGCAAACATGATGAATTGGTTATATTAGCTAGCTTTCTTACCTTCGATTGTTTCTATAGCAACTCTAGTTCTTGGGAACGTGTTAATTTCTTCAACATTCTTTCACAATTCTTTGTAATAATATCAATCATAAATAAGTATTGTCTTCAAATGGCTCGAAAAGTCATTATAGTCGCAGATTTATCGACTGAAGCTGAAATTAATGAAACTGCAGGATTTCAAGCAATTGAGGGCCTAAACAATGGAAGGTCTACACCAAATTTAGCTCTGCAACTAATTTACCTAACCTTAGCTTTCACTCTATGAAGATCCATTCAAAATAATGGGTCATTAAAATACGCTAAATCTTTGCGTAATTACTGTATGCGTCATTTTAGTTTATCTCTCCTTTATTTTCGTTATTCTGGAGTAAAGGTAAGCTATAATACACTGTTTTCATTCAAAGTAATATGTATTGGTTCATCTAGTTATCATTTACTTAAGACAGATCTAAAATAAATCAATCATCTTTATAATCACTTGAAATTTCTGTCTATTTATTAGTTATTTCCTGTAATTCTTTTCTTTACTACTTTACTCTAATCACAAGCTCTTATTTTGCCGACTTTTGTTCGGGTAAAGCCTTTCACTTGCCTTGTCTTAAGGTTTGCAACAGTTCAAACAAGGCATGACATGTAAAATTTTAACCACATTTGAGTTCTTCCGTCTTTCAAAACAGCAGCCATAGCGCTGTCTAGTTTATATTAAGTAATTGCGATTTTGTAGTTAATAAAGAGTGAGATTATAAAGGAAGCGATGAGTAAATGAAAGGAAAAACAAAAGAGATGAAAATGAATTCGATGGTTGCTTAGGAGATCAAAGCAACAAGAATCAATCTGACAGGAAATATTAATTACTTGTTGACAATTGATGACACTGTAATAACATTCATGTTCAAATTCATTTTAGTTCGACATAAAAATAAAGTAAAAGTCATCTGCTCTCTTAAAGACGTGAAGTACAGGAGTATTTGTACTGCTATTATATATAATGCTTTAGCCCATAAAATGAATAATTGTTTTACCATATTCTATGAATTACCTTTTGAGTATTGTGTATGTTAATTCCACACAATAATGGAGAGTTTCAAAAGCAACAATATTATAGCATTTATATTGATCCCTGTGGATTTTGATTTTCTAATTTGCTCGGGTCGTCTTTTCTGATCATTATTACAGAGAGGGGTAAGACATTTCGTACAAGTAATATATAGGAGTTATTCACTCGACTAAAACAAAGGAATTTGAGTCTATGTATGAAAAAAAAGCTAGTAATTATCCAGGCAAAAAATAGAAATATTTTAGTGAATTTGCTAATGTATGTAGATAAATTGTTTATAGTTAATCTCAATATTCAGTTCCAGTCCAAAGAAATCATACAACAGGTGTAATTTGGAAGATTTATGTTCTATTTCTAACAAATTGAGTAACAACGTACATGCTTATAAGCAGCATTCTTAAAGGACTGCAACCTTATAGGATATTTTTGCATGCGGACTATGTAGGTATCGTAAATTTCGTAACCTTTTCAATATTGCTAATACAGCCAAAGTCGTCTGCTGTTATTTCATTAGCATTAACACATTTTATAGGTATAGATAACTTATTGACGAAAAGGCTTATTCTTTTTTTTAGTTATGAGGTGTAGTGCATATGACCATTTAAAGGTCATAATAACTAGATACACACATACATATATATATATACACACATGTATATATGAAACTGTCTTTGAAGAAAATTAACATTAATCTTAAGATGTACTTAAAATATTTAGTAACTCTTATTCCATATTCATTTATATATACATTCTTTTACTTTCTTTTATTCTTTTACTTGTTCCAATCATTTAACTGCGGTCATGCTGGAGCACCATTTTAGTCGAACCAATCGACCCCAGGGCTTATTCTCTGTAAGCCTTGCACGTGTTCAATCGGTCTCTTTTTACCGAACAGCTAAGTGACGGGGACGTAAACACACCAGCGCCGGTTGTCAAGTGATGGTGGGGAGACAAGCACAGACACAAATAACAAATAGATACATATATATATATATATATATATATATATATATATACGACGGGCTTCTTTCAGTTTCCGTCTACCAAATCCACTCACAAGGCATTGGTCAACCCGAGGCTATAGTAGAATACACTTGCCCAAGATGCCACGCAGTTGGACTGAACGCAGAACCATGTGGCTGGGAAGCAAGCTTCTTACCACACAGCCACTATATATATATATATATATATATATATATATATATGCATGTATGTATATGTGTGTGTATGTATGTGTGTAGATAGATGTGGTGTGATGTAAATATGATATCGGTGATGAGACCGCAGGACTGCGACGAAATTGTTTGATAGACAGTTCTATAAAAATTTATTGAAATTAAATATATCACACTTTGGCTGTTTGAAATGATGTGTTGACAGATAACATGCTAAACTTGAAGAGAATATCGACCGAGGTCAATGAAATCAACTATTTAGTTACAGTGTGTGTGTGTGTGTTTTCGACTGACAGATCTAGTTATTCATTAATATATCATGTGGAATCCGATTTCGTTCCTGATATGGCCATACTTAGTCTTTTTCGCTATGTATGTGAATGAGCATCTCGCGCGCATGTTTATCGGGTATAGATATACAAAAAAGAAGGTGGGAAATGGAGAGAGAGAGACAGAGAAAGAAAGAGATCTACCCAAGTAAATACACAGACATATATATATATATATTCTCACATCGCACATAGATGCAAGCTATCTGACTGATGCAGTTTCACCGGTGTTACACGCACACGTCCGCACACACACACACACACATATCAGTGTATATATTTACACATATATATATTTACACGTATATATATTTACAAGTATATATTTACACATAAGATTCTCTAAAATCTCATTCATAATCACTGTTATATGTGTCACCACCGTAAGTAATATATACGAATCAGTAACCGAGATAACAAAGCTGTCGCACATAGATGGTTGAACTACAGGGGAGTGAGGTGAGAAAGAATTCAGCAAATCGATCAATAAGGAAGTGAACTACAACCAGTGCATTTGTATTCGCTGTCAACAAAACATACACATGCAGAGGAGTGTATACAAAATGTAAGTAAGCATATACATATGTAGAGAAAGAGAGAGAGATGGATACACACACATACACATATTATACAAGTGTATGTGTGTGTATATATATAAGAATTTTTTGCGTAATAAGATAAAAAACCAAGGCTGAATAGATATAAATTCTTATATACATACAAATCCTTATATACACACGCTGACATAGACCCAACGTTGAACCCTTTATTCGCAATATTAACGAATCTGGAACTTAACTATGGTCTGTCTATAGCACTTATTCAGCATTACCTGACACCTTTGCGTCTCAATGACACTATTATCTCTTATATATATATATATATATATATATATATATGCTCATTTGTGTGTATGCACAAATATACAGTTTACATATATTTATAAACAAGTACATACTTATAAAAGAATGTTGTTAACAGTGTTTTCGAAGTTTCGGCTAGCTAATGCATGTCATTATTTAAATCTTTATGTGTATGCTTCGAGGCGAATTTCATAAATAATATATATATATATATATATATATATATATAATATATATATATATATTAGATATAGACAGACAGACAGGGAGACAATGACAAAGAGAGGAGGAGAAGTGACAGAGAAAGATTGAAAATAGATAGAGTGAGATATAGATATATACCTATGACTTTTTACTTTTCTCATACATATTTGCATACGCACACATCCATACGCATGCACACCCATAAATATTTTTTTCGTTGCACAAAATACATAAATTATATTCAACATACATTGCAAAGTAAAATTATGTATACACTGCAGTTGCCATGCCCTTTTAATTACATACCCATTCCAATTGGCAATATATTTGGCATCAGAATAAGTTTAATATTTTTTCCGCTATAAATAAACAAATTAATGGCTATAACCATTCTGTAACAGACTTAATAAAAATATTCTTTATAGTCGTTTAGAGAATATATTAGCGATTTTCTGTATACATTAAACAAGTATTTCTTCAAAACTTCAGTAACTGAAATATATAGATACAAGCCAGTAAACGTCAGAGCCCATACTAATTAGGCACAACCATTCGCCAACCTAAATCATCATAAAAATAATGTAGTAATAATTATAAAACGTACAATTCGCAACAAGTATAATACAAGAAGTAACGAAGAGAGAACCGTAAAGCAGAACTAAAAATAAAATATTAGTAGCCATGACTTTAGTCTGTTCAAAAAATTGTATCAATTTTGAAGTCGAATTTAAATATTAAAATAATTAATTTGTAAATAGTAAATTTTCTTGACGCAGCTTATAGCTTAAACACTTATAAGTACTGTCCCTATCGGGAACCAAATGGTAAAACAACATATCTAAACAATGGTTTTACAATGAACCTGCAATTATAAAACATCTGAAAGAGAATATTAGTAGACGAATAGTAAATATATTATCTAGTAGGGAAATATAAAATAAAGTCCCTAATACATTGCAGATTAATCACGGTCTGTATTCACGGATAAAGTATATCAACCCAACTGAACACAAAAAAATATGGCTGCTGGAAAGCAGCTGAATTGTTGCTTCCTAAAAACACGTACGTTAAATCCTTCGTGTATAATATAGTGAGTTGAAATCATCATTTATCTAAGGTTTTCTCTCCAATTAGTTGACCAAATGACTCTTTCGGTTTGTTTAACAATCTAAATTCGTAACAAGTAAAGTATAGAAGTCCAGTAAAATCAGACAGTCAAATATTTTGGAAAACAAAATATGAAGTATATAGCAGATTGTTTTCCTTTTAGTTGACCGGTGAAATCAATCGACAGTATTTGATATTATTGCTCTAACAAGATTACCTACAATCAGCATCATCTTCCTTTTCCTATGATTTTGTCGGATTTTAAATTTTAAATGCTATTAAAGAGATGATTTTTTACTAATTGCATGTATAATCTCAATTAATTAGAGGGTTTTTAACTCACTATATGCATATATTAGACCCTACTGTTTACAAAGTAAAAAAAAAAGCACCTATCAAATACTGAAACAGAATGATCACTGGTAAACTTCTCCATTTGTGTAAATTTATCTTCAAAAACAGTAAGGACTGTTTTGACACTGTTAAGGGCGCATTTCTACATTTCACACAAATATCTAGACCTATTTAAGAATAATTCTGTGAAAATCAAACTACCGTTGCTTAGTCAATAAATGCCGCCAAACTACTGATATACTAAACATTACGGCAGCAGAAACACACATATACGCGTATGTATATATGATGATGCGATGGGAAAAGGGCCAAAAAGGGTCAAGAACTGCTACAACCGCTTCAAACATGGCCGTACCACACTGGAGATCGAGGCATGCTCAGACATGCCAAACACAGACCGAAATGGGGAGCCGATTGAGACGGTTCGATGAATATTCATGGAAGACTGTCATGTAACAATCTATGGAATTGCTCGCGAGGTGGGGATAAGCACATGATTAATTAATTCAATTTTAACAGAGGATATGTTCATGCGTTCGTTATAAACCTCTTTGGGTCATCACAGTAGCTTTTGTTATATCGTAACAAATCTCACATCATTTCAAAAGCAAAAATTAATAAAATGTTTAATGATATCTTAATTTGTTCAAATTTGAAATTTTTAATTAAAAAAAAATGTCTGATAAAACAATTCCTTTTTTAGTTTTTGTCCTTTGAACGAATCAGACCATGCTATGTAGTATAACACAACATTTCAGCTTAATCCTTTAAGTAAACGAACGGACTGTAAAGAAGTGCTTCCATCTGTAGCATTAAAAATTTCTTGCTTTAGTATCCAAGTGTAAATCCACCCGCCCAACTCAAAAAGAAAAAAAATATTGATATTAGAAGATTGCATATGTTTCGTAAATTAGCTTTATTGAGAATTTTCTAAATTTATGTACTTTTATTATTTACAGAACTAATTTACCAAAAATAGTAAAATCTTGTACCTAGCCCTAAAGATAACTGTAGACAAATAAGTTCAATATATTTATAAGATCCAGTTCTCAAGAAAGCATAATATATTCTTCTTCCAACAGTGATATTACAAACATTGCTTTCGAACAAACTTTTGAACAGAATATACCATAATAGTTCTTTTCTGCTGAGTATAGAATCAACAAAAGTCTAATTTCGTTATTAGATAATTGGATTAATATGTTTCTATTTTATCTCTTCATATTTTGTCTACATATCCATGGGCTGGTGTTAAAAATTAGGAATATTTGAGGAAAATCTTTCCCAGACACAAACCGAATGTATGATAAGTATAGGATTAAATAAGGAGATGGTGAAATGATGTATACGAACGATAAAAGAGTTAACTGAAGAAAGAAAATCTGATTACTTGAAAATGTTTGGCTAAGTCAGTAATTGCACAAACAGATGAGGCACTTTGTTCAATCGATTCTCTGGTTCGGATCAATATCATGTATAAAACGTAATATGGCAGTTTGATAAATTGATAAGACGCTAATAAAAAGAGCATAGGACATTCAATTTTCTGTATTTGCCAGAAAGACACTGGCAATATATGGCTAATGGGATGGAGATTTTAGACAATACAATGACAGAAAACGAAGATACCAGTGAAAGATTGTCACCTTTTTGAAAACACGAGGAAAATGCAAGTGAAAAAATTAAAGGATAATTACGTTACAGGAGGTAATAAATGAAAGAGGTGTTACAGAAGATCAAAACGATTGGGAACAAGACTTTACGTCTAAACACATCTTAAAAAGGTATATGATAGAAACAGTGTGTGTGTGTATATATATATATATATATATATATATATATATATATATACGCACGAAAGAATAGACAAACGAAAAAAATACACACAACACATATAGGAGTTATATATATTATTTTGATTCGACTCCATGCCGAACCAAACTGTTTTAAATGTTAATTTCAAATTTTGGCTCAAGACCTGAAATTTCAGGTAAGGTGAAAAGTTGATTATATCCATCCTAGCGCTCAACTGGTACATATTTTATCAATCACCGAAATGATAAAATGCAAGTCGACCTCGTTGGAATTTGAACTAAGAACGTAAAGATAGACGAAATGCCGCTAAGCATCTTTCTCGGCGTGATTTTGTCATCTCGCTACCTTAACTATCTTAGATAACAACAATAATAATATACACACAGATTTATACATGTTTGTGTGTATATATATATATATATATATATATATATATATACAAAAAATATTACATTCGATGGGAGATATTGTTCAATGTACACAGTGTATAGATATGAACTACTGATAGTTACATATACTGAAGATATTCTATTCTACTCTAGGCACAAGGCCCGAAATTTTTTTGTGGGAGGTAGCTAGTCGATTACATCGATCCCAGTACGCAACTAGTAGTTAATTTATCGACCCCAAAAGGATGAAAGGCAAAGTCGACCTCGGCGGGATTTGAAATCAGAACGTAAAGACTGACGAAAAACTGCTAAGCATTTTGCCCGGCGTGCTATCTTTTCTGTCAGCTTGCCGCCTTACATATACTGATAATGTGACTGAGCGTCATTCTGTACTTGTGAGTTTCTGGGAAATGCTTATCTAAAAGAGATTTCTCGTGACTTTTCTTGTTCTAGTGTCCTCATCTGTAGCTTGTATAGGCCATGTGCTCAGAGGCCGCAGATTGCTTGGAGACACTAGGCGTGTTATTAGAACCTGCCTAAAACACATATTCACTGTGTGAAACTATTAATAGCTCATAAGTATATGCTGTGCCCATTAAAGAATATACATACATATATATATATATATATATATATATATATATACACAGAGAGAGAGAGAGAGAGAGAGGCGGGGGGAGGGAGAGAGGGAGAGGTTTACTTTGGCTTTTATTCCTTGGCGATTGATATTGAGCATTTGAACATATCAGTAACATACTGAGGTCATTTTTCATCAACGGACTGCTGGCTCACCGAAACCTTTTTAGAAAGATAGTATCAGTAAGAGATCATTTTTGAGAAGATGGTAATGACAAGAATATTCAGCGGTAAGGAAAATAGGAAAGCATGTAGGTGGTAAAAACGACCCTAAATAGGGTGAAATATATAAAGGGTTCATTTATGGTTGACGTACTTTCGTTACAAACTATTACAGAAAACGAATACGCCGACTAACGGTGATTAGTCACTAAAAGGAACTGTGGGTTTTAGCAAACGACTGACAGCGGCAATATAAATACAAAGCTTCATAAAATCGCTTGTAATAACAAATGCTGAAATGTTGGGATAACAACTAAAGTTTGCTCAGCAATCTCAACAAACAATAACATGGAAATCAATGCTAATAATATCGGAGGAAACGGAATCGTTATTAACAATAACAGTTTAATGATAATAATCTTTATTATTGATAGAAAGGGGACAGATGAGAAGACATTTCGGGAACATGCTACAAATATGTGCTGGGGTTTACATAGAAATAAAACGAAACGAAATATGAAAAACAAAAAAAAATGCAACTTAATTTAAACATATGAGACAGTACTAAAGATTGGAATGTTAGTATGGTGACGAGAACGGACTAGTAGAATGGGTGAAAATAGGGAACATGTAGAAAAAGACGAATAATAATAAGGCATAAACTGCTCTCTCACTCAATAATAATAATAATAACTGGAATAACAGCGAAATAAAGAAAATTGACAGGAAAATACATAAGCTTCTGACTTGCTATAACATGCACCACCCAAAGGCAGACGCAGATCGTCTTTACCTTCCCAGAGCCCAAGGAGGTTAAGGTTTGATTCTGTTTGAAATCTCTTACAAACCCACCATAATGGGACTGGCTAAATATCTTGAAACATCCAACGACTGGATGCTAAACTCGTTGAAAACCACGAGAGACTTAAGAAGCTTCATTTTGTCACGAAAGAGGGCAAACAGTTTGCTTATGAATTCATGCATAATACCCAAGTTGAACAGCATGATGGAAGTGCGGCAACTGTTGTTGCAAAGAATTTGAAGTCAATAGCAAAGAAAAAAAGCGTTCGAACAATTGACTGATAGGTGGGAACAAAAACCTCTGCATTGCAAATACGTGACCTGTGGCAAACAAACTGATGTAGACCAGAAGCACACCCATCAGTGGCTACGGAGAACAGAGCTAAAATAAGAGAGTGATTGTTTTATCTTAGCTGTTGAAGATCTGAGCTTATTGACTTGAATTACGAGGCCAATGTGATGAAAAATGAAGTAGGCCCAACGTGCCGATGCTGCAACGATGGGACTGAAACAGTAGACCATCTAATCTCTGGGTGTAAGGTTTTAGCACTTGTAGAGTATACATGACGAGAGTTTGTCAATATCTGCACTGTTTCATATATCGGCATCAAAACTGCTGACAAAAGGTATAAGTAACGCCCTGTGGCTGTAACTGAGTGAGAAAATGTAACGATTCTTTGGTACTTTCCAGTACATACATACCAAACAATCAAAGCTAATAAACCAGATATTATTGTGAAAGACCAAAACAATAAAATCTGTTTATTGATTGACATGACCATACCTTGTGATTATAATATCACGGCAAAAGAAATTAATAAGGCACAGAAAATATTAAGATTTTCTGATTGAAATCGAAAAAACATGTAGTATCTCATGAAGTTTACAATACCAGTGATTGTAGGAGCACTTGGAATGATCAAAAAAGCAACTGAAAATTACTTGAGAATGATACTTAGCTTACCATCCATGTAAGAAGCGCAGAAGATTGTTTTATCTGGCACATCACACGTATTCAGAAGAGCATTATCGTTGTGAATTTTCTTAACTTTTTGCCCTTTTATCTTCTTTTTTCCATTTTTCTCAATATTTTTTCTTCTTTCCTTTTTCCCTCTTTTTTTCTATCACTTAACTTGACTTTGTAAACGGACAATCTAGTGTGTTTATTGTTAAGACCTACCAATGTATACAGTGAGTTTCATTGTCCTAGGTATCGGGAAGACACTCAGCAAGAAATGGAAACAAAATTGAAATATTAATAATGATGATAATAATGATAATAATAATAATAATAATTTCTACTGGAAGCTCAAGGCTTCAAATTTGGGGGAAGGGATTAAGTCGATTATATCGATCCTAGTGCGTAACTAGTACTTAATTTATCGACCCCGAAAGGATGAAAGGCAAAGTCGACCCCGGTAGAATTTGAACTCAGAACGTAGCGACGGGCGAAATACCGCTAAGCATTTCGTCCAGCTAACGATTCTGCCAGCTCGCTGCCTTAATAATAATAATAATAATAATAATAATAATAATAATGTACCCTATAACTGATGTTGTGTGCCCCTTTAACCAACAAATAGTCAAGAAGGAAGGCGAAGAAATATATAGCAAAATAAAAGGCTGACGAAGTCTAATCGACTGGCCCTTCCCAAAAATTCCGGGTCTTGTGCCTAGAGTTGAAAATAATCTACACATATACAAATACGTATCCGGATAATCATTCATACACATATATGTACAAATCTATACATACTCACACTTGTACAAACCCGTACGCATACATTAATATAGATACATACATCTACGCTCATAGAAATACGTAAGCACACACACACATACATAAAAAAGAAATATAAATAGGTGCAGGAGTGGTTGTGTCATAAGAAGTTCCCTTTCCGACCATATGATTCCGAGTTCAGTCCCACTGTGTGGCATGTTGGGCAGATGTCTTCTACTATAGCCTCGAACCGACCAAGACCTTGCGGTTAGATTTGGTAGACGGAAACTGAAAGAAACCTGTCATTTATGTGTGTGCGTGTGTGCGTGCGTGTGTTTTGCTTGTCTCTCACCACTGCTTAACGACCGGTGTTGTTATGTTTACATCCCCCGTAACTTAACAGCTTCACAAAGGGATGAAAACCCACAAAGTGTAGAGACATAGATGATGTAAAGTATGTCTCAAAACAGATGAGAAATATCCCGTAGAAAGAACATCTTGCAAGCATAATGGTTCTTAGATTGCTAGAACAATTTATTGTATTGATTTACATTTCGGACCTATAAAACATTTATAGCAGTATTCAATGAAAGTTACCACGCAATATATGGTTGCTATTTGATTGCACTTTAACGTAAGTAGATATGTTTAAAGAGAAATTGCCAAATACCAAAATAAATAAAAATACGAAAGAAAAAGAAAAAGGGAAAATGACTGTTTGGTGTTTGGTTGGGTCACATTAAGAGAACGTTATCAGAAAAGAAACCTATACAAAGATGGCTGAATGGCTATGAAGTTCGCTTTGCAACCATGTGGTTTTGGATTCAGTCCCACATCATAGTACCTTGGACAAGTTTCTTTTACTATAACTCTGCGTCAGACAATGCCTTGTGAGTGAATGTGGTAGATGGAAAATGCGTAGAAGCCCGTCGTATATGTGTATATACATGTGTGTGCGTCTTTGTGTTTCTGTTTCTCTCATACACACATCATTTTTGCACCTAATATTGGTTTGCTTACTTCCCTGTAACTTAGCGATTCAGTAGAGGAAATTAGAAGAATACAAAACTTAACAATAAGTACTGGGTCATTTGCTTTTTCGATTGAACTCTTCAAGATAGTGCCCTAGCATGGCCGCAATCCAATGACTGAAACGACAAAAAAGATAAAAGATTAAGCAATGTGACAAAGGTCAAAACGTTTGGATACGAGACAGGCTAGAGGTCGGGACCCCCTTTGGTCATGAATGACCATGGGATTGTACATGGAAAGTTACCCTCCGAGGAACAAGTCCGGGCAAGGTTGCTTATGGAAGACCAGTAGTCGCCCATGCATACCAGCCTCCCCTCTTCACGCCACCGATGTTATCCAATGGAAAAGCAAAGGCCGATACAGCTTGGCACCTGTGACGTCGCAACTCATTTCTACAGCTGAGTGAACTGAAGCAGCGTGAAATAAACTGTCTGCTCAAGAACTCACAACCTCACGATCGTAAGCTCGACGCTCTAACCACTGAGCCATGCGCCTTCATAGGTTAGAGTACAGAAAGCTTAAAATAAGAATAGTATAATTAATTACTAAATAGGGAGGCGAGCTGGCAGAATCGTTAGCGCGCCGGGCAAAATGTTTAGCGGCTTTTCGTCCGTCAGCACGGTCTGAGTTCAAATTCCGCCGCGGTCGAATTTGTCTTTCATCCTTTCAGAGTCGATAAATTAAGTACCAGTGAAACACTGGGATCGATGTAATCGACTTGTCCCTTCCCCATAAATTTCAGGCCTTGTGCCTTTAGTAGACAGGATAATTAGTGTAGTAATTAAACTAAACTCAAATAATAAAAGAAAAAGTAAACGAATATGGTCGCGTGACAAGTAACTGAAGCGGTAATCTGTAAATAGAAACACCTCGAGAGGTTTTAGATGGAGTAAAGGAATACAAATAATAAAATGGGCAAATAGATAAGAAGACGATGAATATATTATGCGTATAAAGATCTAGAACGGTGGTTCTCAACCGGGATCTATATGGCCCCAGGGGGTCCACTTGATATTTTCAGCGATCCACACAAGTAAGTCAATCCTTTCTATAAAAGACCTGAAATTTTTTTCGGGGAGGGGCTTGTCGATTAGATCGACCCCAGTACGCAGCTGGTACATCCGAAATGATGAAAAGCGAAGTCGACCTTGGCGGACTTTGAACTCGGAACGTAAAGACGGGCGAAATACTGCTAAGCATTTTGCCTGGCGTGCTAACGATTCTACCTGCTCGCCGCCTTACATAAGCAAAATAATAGATTGGGTGGTGGGTGTTATCCACAGTAGTATTTTAAGGGTCCATGAAAACATTTTGCTCCATGTGTATTTATTGCAAGAAACAGCTAGGTTTCTTTCTCTAATGTTATACATAGTTAAACCTACGCAAGTTAGTATGTGAAAAACAAAATTGGAATTTTGAAAGAAGTGTGTATAAAACTAGTTTTTTAAACATCGAATTATTATGGAGGTCCCCCAGAATAGAACAGAAACAAAAGAGGTCCATAGGTAAAAAAAAATGGTTGGGAAACACTGATCTATAAGAAGTAACAACGGTGAAACAGCTTACAAAATTAGTAAAACACTAAGTGGAAGATAGAGACAAAGTGCAACTATTAAAAAGATGAAAATGGAAAGGAACAGAAGGGACGGGTTTGAGGGCGTAAAATAGTAAATTCAAAATAAAATTTAAAATTTCTCGAATTACTTTGGCAAGATATGAAAAGATCAGGGTAATTCAAAGAGAATCTTGTAACCAAAGAAGATTAAACTGTAAAGTGTAACAGTAATGCCAGTAAATTAATGCATGTAATGAGCAAAAAGATAAAAAGGTAATGCATTGAGTGAAACAAAACGATAAAATTATTATAAATAGAAAAATAAAAGGAAGCCGGCGTTAGTCGTAAGAGCAAGGGAAAATCTGCTATAAATTTCCTTGTGCATTTATATACATAGACTTAGAGACATACATACATACATATATGAGTAGGTCACTGCAAGTATTTAATCGAAAACGTATCAGCATAAGGAGCGCAAATCTTTGTTATTTTGGATGTAGTGGAGACCAACGTATTTATTATAAGTGAATATACTGCTTCTCAAGAGCTAAAGTTTCAACTTGCAGCTTTACAGAGGAAATAACAAATACTCGTTATATATGTCCATGCGGTATGCCTGTGTAAGTGTGCATGTGTGTGTGCATGCACATTTGTCTGTATTCTAAAAATAGGGGTAGATGTCTAAGTTCGATGTATTAAGAAAAAAGCAGAAATGAATTGAAAGTGGATTTATATTTTAGGATAGTTCGTAAAAAAGAAAGCCGAAAAACTAATTAGGATTTAAGCCTAATTAGAATGAGAAAAAAAAAACTAAAAAAATTATTTCAACAGTGTAAAATTAAAAGGCATCACGATATAATTGTAATAACATAATGAATAATCAAAATAATAGGGATAAACTGTATGTCAAATGTATTACTTGTTCCCTTAAAGGTAGACCGCTTTTCTGTGAAATGGTGCAAAAGATACCTTGTCTAAGTATTCAAATTAAAAATGAGGCTTGTTTCATACCTTTGTGTAAGCATGTAATTTATGTTTTTGTTAAGGAAATACATGTATAAAAACGCTATTTGTACCGTGGTACAGCGCGATCTGAGATGAATATTTGCTTATTTATTTTTAATACGTCTTGGCAAGTTCTTAAGCAAAATATACATGTCACTGTAGCGTACGTCAAAGGAGAAAAACTTCTCTTTGTTATGACAATGGTGTGTTCGACACACTCGACTCAATGTCAAAGCGGTTTCTGGAATACTTGTGTTTCAACGTGTGTCACTTCAGCAACCCCGGACCTTTCAATCTAACCAACCAGCTGGCTTTTGTTTCCGAGGGGTACTCAAAAGAAACCGGAATTTTGCAATATTATTTTATTCACTTACTTTTACATATTTACACTTTTATCGCCTTCAGATTATCCTCCTTTTGCAGCAATGCATCGGTCCAGGATACTGGAACTCTTGCGAATTGATGCATTTTAACGTCTCCGTCGATTTTTAATTCACCTCTTCTACACCTGCAAATTCCATAACACCAGCTTTCGTCATCAGTGATGACCTTAAAAATATTTTTTTAAAAAGACATGGATCAACTTCCAAAGTGAAAGCACAATTGACATCTGTAGCATTTGAGCTCAGAAAATAAACAACTGGAAGAAGATATATCGAAATTTTAACTAGTACTCCATCGGTTACGACGACGAGGGTTCCAGTTGATCCGATAAACACAACAGCCTGCTCGTGAAATTAACATGCAAGTGGCTGAGCACTCCACAGACACGCATACCTTTAAAATAATTCACAGTGAGATTCATGGTGACACAAAGTTTCACAAGGATGGCCTTTTGAAATACAGGTACAACTCATTTTCTGCTAGCTGAATGGACTAAAGCAACGTGAAAAAAAGTGTTTTGCTCAAGGACACCACGCGTCGTCAGGAATCGAACTCATGACCTTACGATCGTGACCCGAATGCCCTAAAAATCCAATCGCCTTAACTATTGAAACTTATTGTGTCCGACATTCTACCTCTGCCCGAAACCACCGCGTATGGCAACACCCCTTTCCAACAAAAACACGTGTCAAGTATTTCACAACTTCCATAAAATGTATTTCTTTTAATACATAAGATGTATTTTGGGGGGATTATCCTTTGAAATAGTAACGAACACGGAAGAAGCTGAATAAATTGCCCGAGAGTGAAGACTTTCGTTAACTGAAGGAACCCAGAAATAATATCTATCTCCTCTCAATCACTGATTGTGATACTTAAAAAAAATTAATTAATCTACACCAATTAATGTATTCATTTTGATTGCAAAATCACAAAAGATATGTCTCCAAAAGTATCACAATAAGACTGGACAACCCGGTGTATTTATATAGCCTTGAATATAATCGGAGTTATATATATATATATATATATATATATATATATATATATATATATATTACGTGTTTATTATAAATCCAGTAAGAATATCTGGGGATCTTACTGACTTCAAAGTGGACTGGCTCATAGCGCGTGGCAAAGGATGAGACTTACATCTTAAAAAATACGATAGAGATCAGGCAATAAATTTAGAAAGTAAACGGACAGAAAACATAACCTTTCTTTTCAGTAGAGTAAATAAATAGCATCTTCCGCTTTTCTTTGCAGTTTTCAGGTTTTATAGCCACTAGATGTGTTTTATGTATTGATAGCTAAACATAGAAGCGAGTTTTAAGAGATATAAAGAAAAACCGCAAATAGTGAAAAAAAAAAAAAAAAAAAGAAGGGAAGTAACAAGTTCCAAGAATTACGACTGACCAGTTTTCAATCCAATGTACGTACGATTCAGTAATTAACCAAAATAAGACTGAGAGCAAATTAAGATTGATTAGGTTGGACAACTTAATGAAGGCCTTGGCAGCTTAACGAATGGAAAGATAGCTAAATGGGGAGGGATTGTCATATAGATTAAGTTCAGAGGCTAAGAACTGGCCACTAAGGCCAACACGGAAAATTATTCATCATCGGTGACAGTTTCTCTGCCATGACAGCTCTTTAGCTCGATGACAGCTTTACGAGTCATTTTCCTTTTGCCTATCTGTTTTTACAGAGATAGCTTTCCTGCCCTAAGTTTTATCTTCCTTAATTTTAGCTTTGTTTATCCATTTCCTTCCCAATCACCCTCACCATTAGCATTACCACCAACAATTCCAGCACAACTAACACCTCCTGAGTTTCTTTCTATTCATTTATTTATGTTTTGTGTATGTGGCTAAGAAGCTGTCTCATATATTAGCAACACTGACATCACAGCTACTAGTCAGACATTTTACTTTAGCTCTTCGACTTGGGTTTAATTATTTTTTCAAGAGTTTATTTTCTTTCCTCTTGGACAAGAGAACCAGCATTGTTATTCTGCTTGGCTGTGTTTTCAACTGCCAAGTCTCTAACACCATTCTCAAAAGTCGATTGAAATCAAGACAATTTATGACCAATTCGGTCTTCCCTAGTTATGTTTAGGACTAATTCACTTTTCCAAGCTTATATCGCTGAACGGCTCAATATTCACCAGTTATATTTATGAGCATTTTACCACCACAAATAATGCCACCCACCACCACCACCTCTACTACTGAAGCAGCCTCAGCAATCTTTATCAGTATCCCCACCAGCGTTTCCACAACCACAATCATCATTATCGTCATCACTGGCAGCAGTAGTATCATTAACAACTGTCACAATAGTAGCAAAAGCAATGTTAGAAGCTGCACTAGCATCAACAGTAATGCAGTTGATTCAATGATTCTATGGTAACAGTAGCAGTAATCGTAACAACAGTAACATAAACACAGGTAGCAATAAACAAGACGGAAACGGTAACAAAGTTAAGTAAGGAATGACAGCGGCAGCAGCAGCAGCGGCTGCAATAAAAGCCATTAACAGAGCCTCTACTTGGTTATTGGATCTGCTAGATATACTCGCCAAATTTGTCTCAAATCCACATACTATTGTCTCTATTCGCATTAGATAACTTATTTCGAGTGGCCGACTGATTGAGTCGTTGAACTTGAAACCCTATTTCTTTACTACCCACAAGGGGCTAAACACAGAGAGGACAAACAAGGACAAACAAACGGATTAAGTGCGTAATTGGTACTTATTTAATCATCCCCGAAAGGATGAAAGGCAAAGTCGACCTCGGCGGAATTTGAACTCAGAACCTAACGGCAGACGAAGTACGGCTACGCATTTCGCCCGGCGTGCTAACGTTTCGGCCAGCTCAAATCCAATGGGTTATACCTACACGGGTTTGAATCCTATCCGCAGTGGTTGTTTACTAAGTGCAAGCATCGTTGTGTAGTAAGACGTTTGTTTCCCAAGCACATGATTCCAGATTCAGTCTCACTGCGGAGCACCTTGGGCACGTATTTTCTATTAAAAACATAAGAGCGACTGATGCTTTGTGAATAGATTTGGTAGACGGAAGATGAAAGACATCGGTCGTCTATCTAATCTATCTACACACACACGCACGACTATACATATAAACATAAATGTCTTTATATACATGTACGTGTATGTATGCATCTCTATATATATGTATGTATATGTATGTGCCTTTGTGTATGATAGCTAGTGTTGGTTTGTGTACGTTCCCGTAACAGCAGTTCTGCATCAGGGTGTAATAAAATAAGTACCAGGCATTAAAAAAATTACAAGGTTCAATTCATTCGACTAAAACCTTTCGATGCGGTGCCCCAGCTTAGCCGCCGTCCGATGTCTGAAACAAAGAAAAAATAAAAATTAGAAATACCCCCGCAAAAAGACGATTTCTGTTTTATTTTTACTATTTCGTTAAGATGCTAAGTGCACTGCCCTTGACCCTTTCAGCGCGTTTGTTTTGGGTCGGGGGCAAAAAGGCATTTATTTTAAAACTGGAAATGTGGTCGTTCGTGTAACAGATTAAACCTACTGCCCCAAAACTCAGAAAGGTAAAGCGTCAGAAGGTATATTGAGTGACACTTCAATAATTCTTACAATCCACCGACCTGGAATTGTGCTTATTTCGTCGGCCCTGAAAGGATGAAAGATAAAGGTGATTTTGGAGAGATTTGAGCCCAGAATGCAGGGACCTAGAATAAATTTTGTTCTACTAACCCGCCAATTCACCGCTTGTTATCATAAATTTGCTCAGTCAGAGTTAGCGTGTAGTTAATCAACTAGGACAACAACGAAGACTACGACGATAGCAGCAGCAGTCTACAGTAGCTGCACTGATGGCCCTATAATTTCAATATCCTGCATCGCATCTTTTACCATCTGTTGTTTTTAACAATCAATGTTATTGTCATTGCCATTATTTTTCCTCTTTCTTTTCACCAAATTTATATTATTCCTCTTCGAACACCACCACTACCACCACCACCACCATCATCATCAAGATCATCGTCGTCGTCCTTATCTCCATCTGTGTGCCTTCCGTTAGTCTTGCGGCCAATATAATCTGCACTGGGAAAGTCTTGCTTCATTCGTCTGGCAAAGCATCGTCTATTGTTGCTAAAGAATCCGACGCGGTAGCAATTGCGTTTGAAGACACTTGTTCCGCATTGTTGCTCTGGCGCTGTTTTACTTTATTTATTTATTTATTTTTGATCAGGTGTGGTTTTCTTCAGTTGTAAGAATGCAAGCATCAGCTTTTCTCCAATTTTCAAACCCCGCCGTCACAAGTCCTTTTTAATCGTTTAACTTGCCATTCTCTTTAATCAACATTAGACTTCGTATTATTCAACCTGTCATATATTTTGTTACTGTTCCATTAAACGCATTGGTATGTTCATACAATAGTCGGAGGGGCCTCCTGTTTGCAATAAACTAAAATAGCTTTTACCATATGAAAATCTATACTAGAAAATCAATATCGATTTCTTTCTAAGCAACAAGGGATTTGTTGTTTTATCTATGATATTTTTCTACGAACACCTATTTACTATGGTGGTTGGATTGAATAGCTTCTTGTAACTTACTGGTTTTTATTTTAACAGATCTGTGAGATCTTAGAATTATTTGGATTTCTTCCGTCATCAACATATCTTACCGTGTATCGTTTATCACCATTTCCTTCATTCTCATTTTCGTCAATGAATGTAAAACATCATGTTATAGAAAACATTATTTTTCAGTAAAATCAGTGGCGTGCAAAGTTGCATCAGAGCTTTAAGTCGATTCATCGTTGTCTGTGTCAACTCATGTGCCTTAATTAATAAACGAAATATAGAAGAATACTTCAATCATTCATTATTATTATTATTGTGGTGAGTTGGCAGAAACGTTACCACGCTGGACGAAATGCTTAGCGGTATTTCGTCAGCCGTTACATTCTGAGTTCAAATTCCGCCGAGGTCGAGTTTGCCTTTCATCCTTTCGGGGTCGATTAAATAAGTACCAGTTACGCACTGGTGTCGATATAACCGACTTCATCCGTTTGTCTGTCCTTGTTTGTCCTCTCTGTGTTTAGCCCCTTGTGGATAGTAAAGAAATAAGTATTATTTCGTCCGTCTTTCAAATTCCGCTGAGGTCGCTTTGCCGTTTATCCTCTCGGGGGTCGATAAAATAAGTACCAGTTGAACACTGGGGTCGATGTAATCGACTCGCTTCCTCCCCCATAAATGCTGCCCTTGTGGAAAAATTTGAAGCCGTTATTATTGCGACTAAGGCGGTGAGCTGGCAGCATCGTTAGCACGCCTGGCAAAATGCTTAGCGACATTTCACCCTTCGTTACGTTCCGAGTTCAAATTCCGCTGACGTCGACTTTGCCTTTCATCCTTTCTAGATAAATAAATTAAGTACCAGTGAAAGACTGGGGTCGATATAATCGACTTGTGCCTTCCTCCCACCAGCTTTCAGGCCGTATGCCTATAGAAGGATTATTATCATCCACCTCCTTCTCATCATCATGACTATCACAAAGGCAGTCATATCGATCCTTTCAAAACATTTTAAAGAGGAATGAGAAATTTGAATTTTAACCCATACTAAGTTAAAGTCACATGAAGTCATATTCCATTCATAGCAAGCTAAAGTTTGTTCGTAAATTCATGAAGCTTCCTGCATACTTCAACGCCGTAAACCTCAGCAAAACCACTATTGGTATTTTTCAATTTAAGACTAGAAGAGTTATGTCCCATTAGTTTTCTCTAAGCAGACGACGTTGTCGTTGTTTGACTCTGGTTAGCCAGTATTGAGTAGTTTTGAATCTAGGGATACTATTATCTCTTTGTAGGGTATCTAGTAATGTATTGCCTGTTGTTTTATGCCTCATTTCAAGTCCGTATAGAGTAATTTGAGAGAGAACTGACTACTTTTGACAGCAGGTCGAGCAACCATATAAGATGTTCTTACCGTGGCAGTAAACGCATGATTTCCGTCCCTAAGCCATAAGAAAATGTTTCGGTTTTCTATTAAGATAGAATGGCAATTCTCTTGAACATACCTAAGAATAAATAAAACAAACTAAACTAGATACACCGTTTGGAGTTTTCTGAATTACTCAGGAATCCTAAATGCCTCCAACCGTCTATTATAATCTAATTTACCACAGACACCTAATTTTATCAATTTATTTCAAATATCGAAATCACTAGATTTCTATTCTATTTACATCATTCTTTTTCGGTAAATCAATGCTAAGATTTGGAAAAGAAAAGCTTGTGTGCACCAATTTTTGGATGGATTGGCTAAAGAATTCTTTTGTATATAGCCAAATCACTTTTGTGCTCTTGGCTAGTTGCATGTGTTACGTATATATATATATATGTGTGTGCATGTATACACACATATGTATGTGCATGTATACACACATATGTATGTATTACGTATATATGTGTATATATATATATATATATAATATATATATATATATATATATATAGCAATTACTGAATTCAGATTGCTTCTAAATCTGTGTGCTGTACAGAATTAGAGTCAGAAACATAAAACAAATCCAGAACATAAATAGATAAATAAATAAATAATAAATAAAAGATGCGGATAAATTTAGGGAAATAATGTCTTCTCTTTTACAATAAATAGGAAATCGTTGTTCTTTCAGCAAATCTAAATAGCTGGCCTGTTGTAAAAACAAACACAAAAATCATTTAAGAACGTGTGCTTTGGCAATAAAAACAATAACAACAACTGAAAAAAAATGCGTGCATTTGTAAGAGGGAGGGGTACTTTCGGGGATTTTGTAAACACCTCTTTAGGAAGTGGTTTAATAATAATAAGGCCCAAAGGACAGAAATAAGACGAATACATAAAATAAAGATTAGAAAATAACTATATAAATTCTATCCAAATGTTTGATATAGATAATTTCTGGTTGAAACACTCTTTTTCTCCTGTTTGGTTCACGGCAGAAAATACTTTTGATGTTAAAACACACATACCAGATTCCGATCATGTTGCTTCTTACGGACAACCACCTCTGTCGTGGCCGCTGCTGCTGCTGCCGCCGCTGCTTCTACTATTGCTACCCGCAACTACAATTGCTGCTACTAAATACATCTATGTCTATCACTACCACCACTACTACTGTTCTTGTTAATATAAATAATACTACCGTTGCCGCTGTAGCTGCTGCTGCTGCTACCACTACTACTATTATTACTACTACGACGACGACTACTACTATTCACTTGCTGTGATGAAACCAAAAGTGGAAGGAAAAGAAGTAATGCTTGATATGCTAATAGTGGTGGTGGGGTGGTGGTTACAGTCAGAGAGGAAAAGATGGCGATCAGAGTTGTAATAACAGGTTTGACCTGTCGGTATTTCGTCTGTCTTTACATTTTGAGTTCAAATTCCACCTAGCTCTTTGCCTTTCATCCTTTCTGGGTCGATAAATTAAGAACCAGGTCGATAAGTTAAGTACGAGTTGCATACTGGGGTCGATCTAATCGACTGGCCCCCTCCCCAAAAATTTCGGGCCTTGTGCCTAGAGTAGAAAAGAAAAGGCTTGACGCGTGATTCAGGTGTTTTTGGTATAGACGTGCTAGGCCTGACATTTTGGAAGAAGAGGCCAATCCATTACATCGATTCCAGTACATGACTGGTACTTGTTTCGTCGACACCGAAAGGAAAAAATGCAAAGTGGGTCACGGTGAAATTTGAAATCAGTACTTAAAGACGGACGAAATACTACTAAGCATTTTGTCCGGCGTGCTATGCTGCCTTTAATAATCCTTTCTACTATATGCACAAGGTCTGAAATTGTGGGAAGGGGAACAGTCGATCTGCATCGACCCCAGTGCTCAACTGGTACTTGTTTTATCGACTCTGAAAGGATCAAAGGTAAATAGGTCCGTGGTGGAATAAGAAATCAGAACACTAAGACGGACGAAATGCCACTAAGCGTTTTGTCCGGCATGTTAAGCCACCTTTCATAATAATTCCTTCAACTGCAGTCATAAGGCCTGAATATTTCGCAGTGGGTTTAAATCGATTGCTTCGATTCCAGGGCTTAACTGGTGCTTCATCTTATCTACCCGGAAAGTCGGCTTCGGAAAGTAAAGCTGGAACGATTCTGCAAGATTATTGCCTAATATCATAATGATATTGGCTTCAGATTTTGGCTCAAGCTTAACAATTTCAGGATTGAGATTAAGTCGATTACCTCAATCCCAGTGCTCAACTGATATTGATTTTATCAACCCCAAAATGTAAAGTCAGCTAACCTTTTCCCTTGAGTTTCAGTTTTAAATGTTAGTCAACAAATATGGAAAAATCTATCGCCTGAAGAAAGTTAGGGCTCAGTTGATCGTATCTCTGCGTGTCCGTAATTCACGTTGAACATCGAAAACAAACAGAATAATCTCGAATACCATTTTAAACATTTCGTGCAGAAAAGCGAACAAAGATCTGTAATTCAAGGATACAGACTGTGTACTACAATATTTATTCACACACATGTACACACATATGTAGATATTCATACATACACATACAGAAACACAGATGTATTGTAACACACAATATGTAATATATATGATACGAATACACATATATTGATTATAAAAGAGATAATCATGCTGAGCGAGAAGGATACCGATAATGTCTTCTTTTTTATATATATATAACACATATATATATTTTGTATAACACACATATTACTATTTACTTTCTGATACTGATACATTTATTCCGTGTATATATATATATTGTCACATTGACAGCGATAAATTTCTGTGACACGATTTGTAGTTTATCGCTGGCAGCTTATAGTTTCGGTGGCCAAGGCACCAATTCATGCTGGCATAGTCCATTTAACTGTAAATAGAAACGACATGGTGATGTAGTTTTACTGCTCTAAGCAGCAGGAACCAAGTGTAAATAACGACCGTTTCGTTGACTTGCTGTGTGGATGACTATATATCGGAAAGGGTTTCCACTGAGGTCAGGAGACGTAATCCTTTATTGATGAATACATGTGATTAATAAAGGCCATGCAACCGATTGTGTTTTCTCAATTATGGGAAATCGATAAATATTGACTGATTGACTAACTGATTGATTGGTTGATTAATTGATTGAAAGTAATATATAGCAACTATATCAATTATCAATGGAAATTATATTATTATTAAGCATGAAGGTTCATTGTTAATTAGACGTGTGCTTTATATAATGATTGATAGACTCAAATATATTGCTAGTAACTTGAAACCTTTACCGAAAGGATGATGGTCTAATTCCATCTAAATTGGATTGGGTTTCTGAGCCACATCGTTGAACAGACATCTGTTCTAAACCAATTAAAAGGCTTAATTCGAATTCTGTATCTCGTGTCACTTACACAAGTACTTCAGTACTGGAGCTAGGACTGGCTCCACAGTTTTCCTTTTTCTATAATCTTTAATTTCCTGTAATACTCTAAAACGTCATATATTTTGAAACAAATGTATTTGCAGATAATAATAATAACAACAACACAACAACAACAACAACAACAACAGCAGCAGCAGCAATAATAATAATAATAATAATAATACGTCTATCTACCACGTATAAAATTTTAACATCCGTCCTCGTGGAGAAAACATACGAATTTATGGAACAGAACGATATTTTTCCCACTGAACAAGATGGATGCCGATGAGGCTCATGTGGATACAAAGAGCAACTATTAATCAATCGCATGATCCTTGAGAACCGTCATAACAAACGCAGAAATCTCAGTTCTGCATGGATTGATTATAAAAAGGCTTTCGACAGCATTCCACATTCATGGATCTTGAAATCGCTGGATGTCTTCAAAATTTCTCCAGTGATTTCAACTTTCCTGAAGCACAACATGTCAATGTCGAACACAAATCTCCAATAATACCACTCTAATGGAGTACTGACCACAAAAATTATTAATATCAACTGTGGCATTTTCCACTGGGACTCACTTTCACCTCTAATTTTCTGTATAGCCCAAGTATCCCTTACAAGCGAACTCAACAGATATAAAATTGGCGACAAGAAAATAAGTCATCTGTTTTATATGGATAGCTTAAAACTGTATGGCAAAGACGATAATGAACTTGAACGAGTACTATGTACAGTGAAAGCATTCAGTGACGACATTAGGATGGAATTTGGTTTTGATAAATGTGGCAAGGCCACTTTCCAGAAAGGGAAACTGAAGTCCTCACATTTAGTGGTGTTGGATGTTGACACAGTCACAAAAGAGGTCGACCGAGGTCGACTTTGCCTATCACCCTTTCGGGGTCGATAAAATAAGTACCAGTTGCGTACTGGGGTCGATCTAATAGACTGGCCACCTCCCCGAAAAATTCGGGCTTTTTGCTTGAACTAGAAAAGAATATTATGTTATCGACTCTGGTAGGCGAAAGACGAGGTTTACCACGGCGGAATTTGAACTCAGAATGTAAAGTTATCCATGTCGTTAAGGATTCATAACATTAACAACTTTACATTGTCTTTCACCTGATCTTTGTGACTGTTTATACACTTAGTTTGATTATGGAAATCTGTAAGTATTGACAAAAAAAAAAAAACAATTTAATTATTTTACTGTATCATCTATAATTATTATTTCATTAACTAACTCTAGTTTAAATATTGTAATGTAGTCACTACAAAGCAGAGAAGGAAAGTGATGTAATATATTTATAAAACCAGCACTGCGCTACTGTTTCTGCTCAGTGTAGTTTCTTTTGGATCAAGAAGCTGAGTTATGTCTATTTTTGCATTTAAGCTGAAGTATTAATATTATGACGCCCTAGGTGTGATACACAAGTGACGAAAAGGTGAAAAATTCGATGAAAATAAATTTCACTTCATATAACTTTTAATCTTGTCGGATAGAAAATTCATATTTCTTCCTTTGTTGGAAAATGATTTTTCTTTAGATATACGCAATGTTTTAACTTAACATTTCTGGACATTAAAGTTGATGTAACGTTATCAAGAAAAGGCTGAGAGCGTGTTAGTATGTTAAGGGCTAGTTAGATAGAAAAACCTATTCCCAGTAATGGCCTTCAGCCAATAGAATGCTGCCAAAACATTGACCAGAGCACATACAATCACACACGCATATACACACACTCACAAACATTCTCACTCACATACACAAGCAATCATTATACACATACACCAAGCGGTTTTACTTCTTTTCTGTTCACAAACCTATCGATTTCTTTCGGTCATTCATACAAAACGCCATCAGCTCTAATTGCCAACACTATCTTCTTTCTTCCCGAGTGAATCACACCATGAAACATTTTATCAATAAAAGAGTTAGCAGAGAGATAAGATTTAAAACTGAACATGACAGGGTTAAAGAAAATAAAATTACTATAGATTTCTTCGAGCGAAACAAGACAGCCAGCCACACACTGCTCTGGTATCGAACAGAACATTCGATAGTGGGAAGTTTGAGTCTCTCACCTATGTTTCCACATATTTTTATCGCTCTCTCTCTCTCTCTTTCTCTCTCTCTCATTCAACTAGTCTTTCTCCATCTCTTTCCTTTTTCTCTTTAACTTCTAGTAAAATAAATAACAGTTGATCGAGAATGCTGTTTCTTACCTTGGGGTAGAATTTAACGTAACATAAATATTTTGATTGTTATCACTTGAAAATAAGTACGTTTATAATAACGCAATTAATTAGTGCTTTAGCTTTGGATGTCTACTAAAAATTCCTTATATACATACACACACACACACACATATATATATGTTTCTCTCTTCGTTTTTCACGAAATGATATACATTGCAAACAAGGAATTTAACGCGGCATCATGTATTATGTGTGTGTGTCTATATGTGCGTATAAGGTATGTGAATAGGTATGTTGCCATGCACGTATTTTAATATATGTATATACAGACACAGAAATACATATATAAAGATACTTACACACATGCATACAAATATACATACATATCGTGATTATGTGTGCACAAATGTAGGTGTACTCACGAGCACGCTGGTGTGTGGTGTTTTATTTTGGCAACTATTTCGGATGTAATGAAACGTGCATCCAATAAAGTATATTCTGTTGGGAAAAAGCATCTCATTTAAAGACCAGTCACAAATAGATTATAAAAACTGCGCCTGTGAATACACAAGGTTTTCACGATCGGTTATGTTGTTTTTAAGAGTCTAAATATCATGAACGAACTTTGAAATTCTTTTGCCAAATAATTAATGATTGTATGGCCAGCTTTAGAGCGTATTCAAGCTGTACGTTAATTGGAATATTTGTTGCTAGCTAAATACACACAAAATATTTCTTGCTCGGGGTAAAAACAAACAAAAGGAAAACAGGTACTTTTTTCTCTCTCTCTCTTTGGAAGTCTTCTCCATAACTATGTTTTACATAGAAAACAGATAGAATGATACATAAAGGAGAAAATAAACGTCAATTATGTGTTGGTTGTTGATGATTTATGAACTTTTTCATACGATTTACAAATGTTCCTGGTTGAAAAATAATATGGTCAATATACTCGCAATATTAAGTTACACTGATTATTCCATACGGATTATTTCTTTCGGTTTGTGTTCAATGGTTTCTTTTATACGTGCCATGGAGTTGGCAGAGTAGCTGGAGACGTGGACCAAATATTTTATGTTACCATATGCAGATCCTTATTGTTCTGGTTCATACAGTGATAAACTTAAACATAGTAAATCTACCAGTGCGTAATTACTTGATCGAACTGATTTCCTTGGCAATACAAAGACCTTGCATGTAAAGAAATCAATAATCTATTTGTACAAAAATGCTGATATCGTTTTCATTTTTCTTTCCCACTCTGCCTCACTCTGTCTCTGTTTCTGTCAGTATCTCTCTCTCTCTCTTTTTATCTCCCTGCCTTTCTTTCACTCTCTCTCGTTCTCCCTTACTCTATATTTATAGATACTCCACTAGTTGAAATATGGTGCGCCTTGTACGAAAGTTTGAATGTGTAAATCTTATGTACTTTGTCTGCAACACTGTCGAGTTATTTAAATTTTGGAGCCGCTACGTCTGTATGTATACATATCATTGAGGTATTCATATACATAAATATATATGCACGCATGCATACACACGTGTATACATGCTGTGTATGTGTGTGCGTGTGTGTGCTTGTATACCAGGTTGATCACGTGTTAAGTAGATCACTTCTAAATCTCAATGTTATGAGTTCGATCTCATCGTGTGACTCATTAAACAAGTCTATTTTCACATAGTCTTTGACCACCCCAAACCGAGTACATTGAACTGGGCATAGGAAATCCCTTTTTTGACTCGTCGAATAGAATATACGTATATTTCAAAGACTGAACTTTTAGACGTTGTGTCACTCATTTTCTCCGTGAAGTACACAAGAAGAAAGTGACTGTAGATCGGTCATTCATCCAATTTGCATATCAATTCAAGTAGGTAATTCAACTCTTTCGAACAAATGAATATTCATCATCGAAATCAACTATCTATTTATGTATGAGGGTTAACATGCATGTGCGTGTATGTATACATATACATATATGCCTACAAATATGTATGTGTGTGCCTGTATATATATATGTGTGTGTGTGTGTATGTATGTGAATGTATTCTTTTCTTTTTTCTTTTATTCTTATATTTGTTTCAGTCATTTGACTGCGGCCATGCTGGAGTACTGCCTTTAGTCGAACAAATCGATCCCATAACTTATTCTGTGTAAGACTAGTACATATTCTATCGGTCTGTTTTGCCGAACCGCTAAGTTACGGCATCGGTTGCAATGCGATGGTGGGGGGGGGGACAAACACAGACACACAAACATATATATATATATGGCCAAGGCTTTGGTCGGATCGAGGCTATACTAGAAGACACTTGCCCAAGGTGCCACGCAGTGAGACTGGATCCGGAAACATGAGGTGGGGAAGCAAGCTTCTTACCACACAGTCACGCTTGCTCCTATGCGTATAATAGTAATAATAATCCTTTCTACTATAGGCACAAGACCTGAAGCTATGAGGAAGTGGACTAGTCGAGTACATGGACCCCAGTGTTTCACTGGTACTTATTTCATCGACTCAGAAAGGATGAAAAGCAAAGTCGACCTCGGCGGAATTTGAACTCAGAACGTAAGGATGAACGAAATGCCAGTCAGCATTTTGCTTTATAATAATAATAATAATTATTATTATTATTATTATTATTCAGTAGTTTTATTTTTATAGCGTGCTTTCACTTCACTACCGAGCGCAGCTCTGTGTGTCTTGGGTATGTGCTGTGGTTTATGCTTTGACTGTAATTAACTACTAACGACGTAGTTTGATGGATTATAGTATAAATATGCATAGATCCCTTTGTATAATTCATTAAACTTTATCGGATATAATTTATGTATTACAAACCTTCGTACTGGATGGAATTCAGATACCATACGTAAAAAAAATATTAAAGAAGACATGTAATTATTAGTAACACACCTATTCAGCGTCCTCGCAAAGAAAATCAAACTCAATAGAAATGAAATTATATCTCTAGCTTATGGATAAAGCGAAATTGCGTACTTTATAATTCAGGCAATGAAAGTACGGAAAATGAAGCTTGCAAAGCTTAAAATCGCCAAGAACTAACAAACCTGTACATAATGAAAATGAGTACAATCTAATTAATGTACTCCACCCAAATCTTCAAAATAAAACTGAAAATTCGTTTGTCTGTCCTTGTTTGTCCCCTCCGTGTTTAGCCCCTTGTGGGTAGTAAAGAAATAGGTATTTTGTCTGTCGTTACGTTCTGAGTTCAAATTCCGCCGAGGTCGACTTTGCCTTTTATCCTTTCGGGGTCGATTAAATAAGTAGCAGTTACGCACTGGGGTAGATATAATTGACTTAATCCATTTGTCTGTCCTTGTTTGTCCCCACTGTGTGAGGCCCCTTGTGGGCAGTAAAGACATAAGAATCGCAATTGATACCATTCAGTATTAAGACATATTTCACGGGGAGATAGTATATTTTTATTCTTCAGACGTAACTTACTACCGCATTCTATTTACAAATGAAATATCCTTGGATGAAAATGGCAATATAAAACGTAATACACTATTGCAGTCCCAAAATATCAGATATCAAAATACAGCAATTTGGAGAAAAAAATGTTCATTTCAAAAACAAACAAAACGCAAGACGGTCAGAACATAAACTAAAAAGATATGTCTTTTACTTGGGAAGCAAACAAAACAAATAGCAAAATATAACAAAATAAACCTTAGGAACGTTTCAGAAAACTAGCCAACAACAAGCCGAATGAGATCAACACGCATCATTATGGGTAAAAGCGGAGAAAAAGTTGAGTGTGAGGAAGATTTAAGAATAGGAAAAGCTAAGAATGGATGAAAATAATTGAAAGCTTCAAGTAAATTCAGAATTAGAATCAATAGAACTTTCTAGAAACCAACAAAAGTAATTTCTAAAAATAAAAAAAAAGAACTCAATGATAAAATAACAACATTCAAGATTCGCAAGCCTTGCCATCGCAACTTTAATTAAAGTATACACGAATATCAATGTCTGCAGGTTAAACAAAATAATATAATGCAGCAGGCACAGTAGTGAGTAATCCTTAAGATCTACTCATATGTGAATATGAAAACACCAGTAAATAACCTGAAAATCATGCAAGAATGGAACAATAAAAGAAATATGTCTTAATACTAAATGGTATCAATTGCGATGCAAATGATGCAAATGAAAATGCTTTCAAAAAGAAATCCTCATTAAATTGTAAAGAATTTTATGTTGAGAAATATGAAAACGATTCTTATGTCTTTACTGCCCACAAGGGGCCTCACACAGAGGGGACAAACAAGGACAGACAAATGGATTAAGTCAATTATATCTACCCCAGTGCGTAACTGCTACTTATTTAATCGACCCCGAAAGGATAAAAGGTAAAGTCAACCTCGGTGGAATTTGAACACAAAACGTAACGACAGACAAAATACCTGTTTCTTTACTACCCACATGGGGCTAAACACAGAGGGGGCAAACAAAGACAGACAAACGAATTAAGTCGATTATATCGACCCCAGTGCGTAACTGGTACTTAATTTATTGACCCCGAAAGGATGAAAAGCAAAGTCGACTGCGGCGGAATTTGAACTCAGAACGTAACGGCAGACGAAATACGACTAGGCATTTCGCCCGGCGTGCTAACGTTTCTGCCAGCTCGCCGCCCTTCGGTTCTTTGAAAGAATCCAGACTGAAATGATTTTATCAAAAACTAGAAAAACATAAAATGTATACAAGTCGCAAGAAAGTTAAGAAATTACGAAATTGGGGAGGGAATGATCCCGGACGAGAACAAAGTACTAACGGGGACTAAATTATGAGGCGCGATAGTTATACACCAGAACAGAATTACAAAGAATAACAAAGCGGCCATACTCATCGATATGTAACGTCACATAGGCCGTATGATGATGGGTTTTCAACCGGATATTGTTGTCAAGGACTACCAGGAAAGGAAATGCTTTCTCACCGAGGCATCAGTCTCAAAATCCGACAAAGCATCACGAAATGAAATAGAAAATTATCCAAACATAAAGATCCCAGTATGTGGGAACTTAAAACAGAAGCTAATCAAACTTTATTATAAACAGTGCGTTGGAAATGATTGAAAGAAATGTAGATAAATACATAGCCAAAACTCTGTGGCTTACACATATACACAACATGCAGAAAATAAATGCTAGGCACAGCACATATCTTACGTAGTACACCAGAAAACACTATGTACACAGCACTGTCTCGGAAGCGCAATTAAAACATGCAATAAAAATAAGACTATTGAAGAAATAATACTAGCAAAAGCAACAGCAACAACAACACTAGTCTAGATTCTCTACGTTTCATTTCGAAATGATTCAATAACACAGTAATAGTTATTATGATATGAGTCAACATTATATGCCCATATTGATGCGCTGTCAACAAGCAAAATGTTTCAATTTTAATACTTCGAGCTGTCTTTGAGATGAACTATGATTACGTAGTCAAATTTAGAATGAAATGCATTTCAATTTAGATTTTGGAAGGATACAATATGTCGTTTCAGCTATCTTTCAGAATTTTAATTTCGCCAGATTGTACCCAACATGCTTTTCGTTATACAAACGGATGTCTAGCGCTTGTATAACGGATGTCATTCAGAGTATTTTGCAAGAGTATAAGCTATTGTATAATAGATAACAATGCAGTAGATTACGTCCGACCAAATTCTATTGAAGAGTAAAAATTTACTTTCAGAAACTTTAGGAACTTACTTTACAAGCAGGTTCATATAAATATAAACTAAATTAACGAAGATATGATAATAAATATGATGTCGGGTGTAAAGTTGTGATTGATAAATTTTAATAGAGTTGATATTCCAACTTAAATCCAATAAGAATTCAATATATGAAAAGCTCTTATATATTTCAGAAAGTGCAAAAAAAAAAGTTTAAAACAACCAAGGGCGAATATTTTGGGTGTGCTAGGTGTGCAGCGCACACCCATCGAAAATAGCAAGTTCATTTTAAATATTAACCTTACTCATTAATTTATCACAGATCTTAATGGAAAACTTTTGTTATACCCCTGCTTGAAATTTGGTGGCATTGGGTGTGGCAGCGCACCCAATACAACGACCACCATGCACCACTGGTCAGAACTCTACACCATACTGTTGACGTTGTTCAACAAAAATCCGCATTATTATATCAATCATAGCAGCCAATATGCATTGATTTTACCCTTGTTAGGTTTGCTTTTATTTTTAATAAGATCTGCAGCCTTAATTTCAGATTTTATTATTATGAGCGTCATTGCTTAAAGACTGCTAATTAAAACACGTGTTAACATAATCGAAAGTTTACTCTGAGAATTATCAAAAACTAAAAATAACAAGGAGAAAATGGTAAGTAACAATTTAAGTTTATCTTAAAGTATTTCCACAATCAAAATACAGTATAGTGTTATAATGGAAAAGACCTAGAAAGTAATGAAAGAGTCATTCAAATATCAAACAGACGTTGAAAACACATTAGCTGTAAAGATTAGACAGTATACAGTGGGAAAAATTGATGTTTAATCCTTCGAAAATAATAAATACCCTAAATTTCTTATTTACTGCAAATGGTTATGGCGAATACTTTCATCGCAAAGGTGGTTAGTAACTTGTGGTCTACAAGAAGCGATGCTAGCAAAAATGTTATTGACAGGTTATCAGTGTTCAATACAAATCAGGTTATCTATGATATTATTTTGAGATGGTTCTAATTATTTTGATATTAGTTAAGAAACGATGCACACGACAAAGACAACCATGAGTCTCCTCACTTTATTCGTGGTAGAACTGATCGGAGTTTGTTGAAAAAATATTTTGTTGCAACGTGGGTGATGTCAGATCCTCGCCCTGAGGTTACCTTGTTGGCTAATATTTCAAAGTATTATCAAAATATATTGCGTTCCTCTCGTTGTAACGAAACTTTTATGCAATTAAAAAGGAGTAAACTATCGCACAATGCGTGGCAAATAGCGTAGTGTAATGCGAAACAGTCACTGAGTTACATCCACTCAGATTTGATTGATGCCATATCATAGGAGATGCGACTACAAAGTATTAAATCTAACGTCTGCCCATGAAACGGGATTATATTTGGATCTTGAAGGTATATAGGCTGAAAAGATAAGAGCCCCGTCAACCTAAAATGGGAAACCAATCATCTAAGGACCAACTTCGGGTAGTCGTTTGCAGCAGAGTCCTCTAAAGAGATGTGAATTGAAATGGATTTCTCAAGGACAGAACTACTATCAAGTCCATGAGAGAGACTTACAACCTATGCTAGCCAATATGCAAGGTGCACCCCACAATGAAATAATGAATGTTTAAATCATATAATAAACTCTGAAGCCTAGTAAATTTTTACCTTAATTTTAATCATTTATTTTTATGATACATTCTTTGAACTTGACAGTATTTATCTTGGTTTGGTTGCATCGCGTGTATATACATCCTTAATTCATAAGTATTAAGGATTCATTAAATGTGTCTAGAGTATTAATATTCGCATCATTTTTTATGACTTGCAGAATACTAATTTTCATAACTCAAGCTACTCAATCTATATAAAGTCAGAAACAATAGTTTAACCAAATCTTGCGTTCATTTCTTTCAATTTTCCTGAATTATTCAATGACAGCTTTATTTCCATTCACTGAAGAAACTTGGTTCTTGAGACAATTCTATGTTTTATGAATAAACAGTTTTTAACAGAAAAGATCTTATTGGATATTCAGAAAATAAATAATTTCCTCAATCTCACATTCGTGATTAGATTCCATGATTGTAAAACTGAATAGAATCAATCAGATATTTCTTTCTTTCTTTGGTTTTATTTTCGTTTATTTTCTACATATTAATTTTCATATCGCTGCTTGTTTTTACCTAGATTGACTTAATGATATTGTCCTGAAGTCATTAATGAAATGGCTTTTTTGTTGATATATAGACTTTTAGTTTTGTCTGAAAAAATAGAGTTTTAACGCGTATCTGAAATTGCTTTATGTCATGTTTAGGTTTAGTTTGGAAGCACATTTCTACTGGAAGAATCTTTCGAGATAACTATTCATGGAGTCTGTGTGGGTTTGACGTGTGGTGTCTAGGTTACGAGTAGATAATGCATGGTTCAGGAGTATAAAGGAGAAATGAAAGATGGGGTCATCTGCGTAAAATGGGTGTTGCTAGATGGGACAAGTTAGTCGTTTAAATATAGAAAGAAGAGAGTGGGAAATAAAGCCAAACCCTGGGGTAGACCAAAGTTGATAGAATATGAGAAATAAAGAGCTCCGTCAACACACGATCTGATAGAAAACTACTGATGCAAGACAACCAGAGACTGGTTGAACATATTCGTGGACAGATTCGACTGGAGATTCATAGTCAAAAGCTTCGAGGAAATTGATAACAGCATTCATTCAACAAATATCTTCAATTAAAATCCCACGTGTGTTTGTGGAGGACAGTAGATCACCAGGAGATCTGATTTTAGTCATCGAGAAAGCACGTGCACGCGCGAGAGAGCGAGGTTCAAAATGGCAGAAGCCATCATGGTTAATGGTTGCTGCCATTACATTAAAGATATTAAAAATGCAGCATGGCGATAGTATGCAGGGTTTGAGAGATGGCTTTTCTTGGAACGAAACACAATGTAGTGTGTGGTTTCAAATATCAGAGTGGGTCCCTTTTGTGAACACAGTGAATAGTTAGGTGAATGTAGGTGCTAACTATGAGGTGCAATGCTTGATAATAATGTAAGGAATACCGTCGAAGTCGTGGTCTTGTTGGTTTGAACCGAATAAAAATACTTACGCACTTGGCGTGTGTGCACATAAGATGGTGGACATTATCGAGTTGAAGGGAATAGAATGGGTTCACGTGAATCCAAAATCTCAGTTTTAAGCGATGCGATCATACGAATAAGCAATAGTCTTCAAGGCGTTATTTAATAGCAGTTAGGAAGGGGGATGATCGCCTTAATGGAATAAGATATTATGTAAACGCAAGTGATCAAATAATCCTTTCTAGTGTAGGCACAAGGCCTGAAATTTTTTTTTGGGGGGGGGGGCAAGTCGATTACATCGACACTGCTCGACTGATTCTTATTTCGTCGATCTCGAAGGACGAAGGCGAAGTCGACCACGGCGAAATTTTAACTCGGACCGTGAAGACGGATGAAATACCTATTTCTTTATAACCCACAAGGGGCTAAACATAGAGGGGACAAACAAGGACAGACATAGGTATTAAGTCGATTACATAGACCCCAGTGCGTAACTGGTACTTTAATTTATCGACCCCGAAAGGATGAAAGGTAAAGTCGACCTCGGCGGAATTTGAACTCAGAACATAACGGCAGACGAAATACCGCGAAGTATTTCGCCCGGCTTGCTAACGTTTCTGCCAGCTCACCGCCTTTCATTATACCGCTAAGCAACTGCCCTACGTGCTAACGATTCAGTTTGCTGGCCGCCCAGTGATATGATATATTGAAAAAATTAAATCTAACATACTGGCGAACCCTGTTGTACTCTTTCACCACAACTTTCTCTCACTCTTCCTGATTCTGTTGTACCTGTATTTCAAAAGGTCATCCTTCTCACACACTGTGTCACGCTGAACCAAGTGCATTAAAAAGGAAGGAGACTATATAGAAAAACGACGTACTTGTTTATCCTCTGTTTTGTGTAAATACATAAAAAAAAAAACAAGAGTGCGTATAGTTTTTGACTCTCCCTC
>NC_043005.1:46967111-47002111 GCF_006345805.1 Octopus sinensis | reverse complement strand
TTTGGCACAAGGTCAGCAATTTCAGGTGAGTGGGTAAGTCGATTACATCGACTCCAGTACTCAGTTTTTACTAATTTCACTGACCCCGAAAGGATGAAAGGCAAAGTAGACCAGGCGGAATTCGAAATCAGAAAAGAATGCCACAAAGCATTTTCCCCCGCATGCTAAAGATTCTACCAGCTCGCTGCCTTAGCGATTTACTTATACTAGTTTCAAATTTCGACACAAGGCCAGCAATTTCAGGGAAGGGGTGTATCAATTACATCGACTCCAATTCTCAAGTGATACGTATTATATCGATCTCGAAAGAATGAAAGGTAAAGTCTTCAGCGGCATTTGAACCCGGAACATAAAGACGGACGAAATGCCACTATGCATTTTACCCGGCGTCGTAACAATCGTGCCAGCTCGCCTCCTTGCCATATACTAATATTAACACTATTGTGTATTTCTTCCATACACTAGTACAGATAAAGTCAATTACTTGCTCGTTTGGATAGTTATTCGTTTATTCGTTTACAGGTTTCAGGCATTTGACTGCGGTCATGCTGGAGGACCGTTTTAAAGGGTTTCAGACGATAAAATCGACCCAAAGATTTATTCTTTGTAAGCCTAGTACATATTCTATCAGTTTCTTTTGCGGAACCGCTAAGTTACGGGGACGTAAACACACCAACATCGCTTGTCAAGTGATGGTGAGGGGACAAACACAGACAAAATGACGCACATACAGAAATATACATGGATTCATATATATATATATATATATATATATATATATATATATATATATAATTATAAGACGGGCTCCTTTCAGTTTCTTATTTCTTTATTGCCTACAAGGAGCTAAACATAGAGGGGACAAACAAGGACAGACAGACGGATTAAATCGATTACATCGACTTCAGTGCGTAACTGGTACTTAATTTGTCAACCCCGAAAGGAAGAAAGGCAAAGTCGACCTCAGCGGAATTTGAACTCAGAACGTAGCGGCAGACGATATACTGCTAAGCATTTCACCCGGCATACTCACGCTTCTGCCAGCTCGCCGGGCTTCTTTCAGTTTCTGTCTACCAAATTCACTCACAAGACTTTGGTCGGCCCGAAGCTATAGTAGAAGACACTTACCCAAAGTGCTACGCAGTGGAACCATGTAGTTGGGAAACAAGCTTCTTACTACATAGGCATGATATATCTTTTAACCGGTGGTCTGTATTTTTAGTTTTGTTGAAAAAGAAAAGCCAATTACACTGATTCTCAAAATGAAATAGAAACTATCTTATTAACTTGGCAGGAACAATATTAGAACCAATAAAGAACAAAAGATAAAGTGCCGATAACTACTTTGTTAGTATGTAAAACTATATATATTATATAGTTTTATATTATATCTACTGAAGGCTTCAACTTCAAAACATCGGCCCGATGAAACAAATGTTTTGAAGCATTATAGCCTATTAGTCTCAGAATCCTTTCAGCTTGTACCACATGGGCCGAGTTTCGCAAGAGGGTTAAACTGAATTTCATATGTGGAAAAAAAAGATCTGAAAATTCTATGAAACTTAATTTTCATTCGTATCTCAGTACTCACTTCGACAATTTAGTATGAAGAAAGCAAAAATGTAGTGGTATTAATTATTGCGTTACAATCCATACAGACCTTAAATTTTTCCCGGTTCAAGATTTCAAAAATATCCTTTACCTTTTACTTGTTTCAGTCATTAGACTGCGGCCATGATGAGGGAACACCATCTTGATGAATTTTAGTCAAAGGAATCGACCCTAGTACTTTTACTTTTGTTTTCTTTAGCCTGGTACTCATTCTATCGGCCTCTTTAGCTGAAACACTAGGTTACGGGGGCATAAACATACCAACTTTGGTGGTCAAGCGGTGGTGGAGGGGAAACACAAGCAGACACATGCACATTGATATTATATATATGTATATATATATATACACACACACACACACTCAAATCCACTTACGAAGTTTTGGTCGACCCGGGCTATAGCAGAAAACACTTGCCCAAGATGTCACAGATGAGACTGAACTAGAAACCATGTGGTTAGGCAGCAAATTTCTTACCATTTAGTAGTGGCTGCGCTTATACATAGATATTGCTTTAAAACCTGGAAATCCTTGTAACTAACAACAAAACTTATTTCGACTAAATCTAAATAAAATCTATTAATTCCGATTACTTTGTCTAATAATTCTTCTTACTATAGGAACAAGGCTCGACATTTTGCGGGAGGTTCTATTCCATAACATTGACCTCCAGTGCCCAAATAATACTTATTTTATCGTTCTCGAAAATATGAACGACGGAATTTGAACCCAAAACGTAAATAGGGGAAGAAATACTGCTAAGCAACTTGTCCGACATGTCAATGATTCAGTTAGCTCGCTGCCTTTTTGATTTATATAATAATACCATTTTGAGAGTTTGTATAACAAACTAAACATTGTCCTGCTTTACCGAAATGAATTTACCGTATTCTATTTTAAAGTAGTACTGTTGAAGTTTTCTGTGAGAGTTCTAATAAGTCGTGTCAGAAACAAGGCTGACTTATCCACATTATCCTTTTTTACACTTGTATATAGCACACCCTATGGACACTCAAACAATCTCTGAAATTTATTATCACTTGCAACAATTTCCCTGTCGATGTTCAAAAAGTACTCGTCGATAATGGACAAATCATGTAATTCCATCCAAATCCTTCCATGTAATATTGATTCCTAAACCAGAAGCTAATCGTTTTTCTCCATAGTTTCTTTAGTCACTATTGCTGTTCCAGTTGAGTGACATTTATTGGCAGGAAACAGCCTTCATTACCTCTGAAAAGTACTTGTGAAGCTGACTTTTTTCTCTGTATATTTGCATTTACAAAGCAATTAATAGCTTTTTCTTTCTCGTAATTTGCCTAGTTTAGAAGGTAAGTTATACATCAACCATTACTTTTGCTTTCATTTTTGCGTTCCTTTCACAGAACATCTGTTAAACGGATCTTCACAGTTTTTTTTCTCTCGAAATAGAAGCGTTAATAAATAAAACAATTATTTTTCAGCCTGTATGTATGTCTTCAATTAAAGGTTAGTCATTTCACAGTAAAATGTCAACAGACACTTGATGATGGAAAATACGGTGTCTATGAATTTATTAGAGGTTCATGTAAATTTAAATAGATTTTCAAACTTGCTTCCATCTTTCAAAGCCGATTTAAATATAAGGGATATATTTGCAAAGATTTTGGTGTTTTGAAAAGAATTTGAACTACAGCTAAAGAAATTCGGTTACACATGAGAATTAACATTCATATAAATAAACGATAAGCCTAATCAGAATCCTGAAATGAATGTTTTAAAAGATGTAGTCAGTAAAAATACAACCAACAAAATACCTAAGGAATATAGTGAAGTGGGGACCGAGATATATAAAGTCATGACTTACAATATATAATCAGTTATAATTATGCCTATAATAATAAATCGTGAGCATTAACGATAATTTTTGTCAAGAAAGGCAAGCAGACAACTCCGAATTTTAAATTGATTAAAGCTTTAATTGAAATATGGAGGAGAGATTGATTTAGGTGATTATGACAACAAAGCCAACATCTAAAATTCTGATATATAACTATATGATTTATATTATTTACGTTATTTACATTTGACGGATACTTGTCCTCATCTTGTTTGTTGTTAACACAACGTTTCGGCTGATATACCCTCCAGCCTTCATCAGGTGTCTTGGAGAAATTTCGAACCTGGATTCTCATTCCTAAGCTATCTGCTCATGTAGTCAAGTCAATTTCGTGATATTTTAAAATAGAATGATATAGAACCCTTAATCATGAGCAGGTGTAAAAAAAAATAGAAATAATACATTTTGAAATATTGGCACTCCGTCGATTGCGACGGTTCCAGTCAATCCGATCAACAAAACAGCCTGCTCGTGAAATTAATATGCAACTGGCTGAGCACTCCACAGAGACGCATACCCTTTTTGTAGTTCTCAGGAAGATTCACTGTGACACAGCATGTGACAAGTCCAGCCCTTTGAATAACAGGTACAACTCATTTTTGATAGCTGGGTGAACTAGAGCAACGTGAAACAAAGCGTCTTGCTCAAGAGCACAACGCGCAGCCGTTAATCGAACTCACAACCTTACGATCATGAGCCGATTAGCCTAAGCTCTAAGCCACTCGCCTTCACTCTTGATATCCTTTAATGGATATGTACCTAATTATTTACCACTTAGTATCCTGTCCACTTCTTTAACTCTCTTTGTTCAAATCTGCCTTGGGCCGATCACTATAATACAAGGTTGAACTTGTGCCACTTACACAAGTTCGTTTTGGTATGAGATATCGTTTCCTTATTAAAACGCTATTTGGAAATTATAAGCGGTTTTTAAATCTTAGTCAAGCCTCTTCCTCATTAACGATGTTGTGTTTGATGGTGAGTTTCACAACTCTAGGATAGTACCTGCAGGAAAAACTTTCAAATGGATATGTGTGTAAACAATGGCAAGTATATAACAAATAATTGTCTTTCAGTGGATTTGAAACATTTTAGAAATATAGAGCTAAATTCTATTCTTCCATTCTCCCCTTACAATGAACTTGATAATTAATTAAAATACAAACTTATAAAATGAAGAAAAATGTGCAATTTTACAAATCTTTCTCTAGGATACTATCAACATAAAATAAATGAATTAGCTTCAACTTGGTGTCTCGTTATTTACATGCTAAAAGCCTACAATCTCGGCATTAAAACCACAACTAAAATGATATAAATATAAAAATATGGTTTCTATGCTTATATTTTCATTGAAAATGGAGTAAATCTAGTGTTTGTCATTTGGAAAATGTCCAGTTTTTTTAATGAACGATTGCTACTCTACGTTGAGAAACTTTGTTCGTTTGATTACTTTTCTTTTATTCCTTGATAATTCCAAGATGTGATGACCGGCATTAGTGTTTTATTATGCTACAATATTAAAATTTACTAGTTTTCACAAATCTCTGTTATTTTATATTTATTTCGCTACTAAAAGTTTGGCATTTTGTTTGCCTATTTGGCAAAGACAATAACAAAAAAAAGTTAACATGAAGATAATAATGGCTGACTCTTTATGATAAGAATTTAATAAGCACAGGAAAACTTGCGTAAACTCTTATCAGAGCTGAAATGTTTAATATATTATATCTCGTTTGCATGAGTTTCACATTCTTTTCAACAGTTCTTTTTACTGAAGTTTATATCTTTCCATTATTCTTCTAAAATTATATGATTTGAAGAAAGTAATGGAAAAGTAACACATAAATAATGTTAGAAAAAATTATTAGTTAAAATGATTAGTTATAATTCGTACTGTTGAGGGAGAATTATATTAATATCGCAACTTAATTTAGGTCTGCAGTCTATGGCATTTCACCGTGTCCGCATCGTTATTCAAGGAAAAATATCATTGTCTAACTATCCTATTCCAATCCTAAAATATGTTGACTTATGTCTATTGAAAAGACGCAAATTTTGTTTAAACAGAGATCAATATAATCATGTTCTACCATAAATTTGTGGACGGATTGAAGAGAGTTTTAAACGTTTTTCATGTGAAGTAAACGCAATCAAATTAATATCCGGGCGAAATAAAAGGAAAAACAGAGGCAAACTAGTTAATATATAGATGTGTGAGTGACTCTATCTGTATGTGTGTGTGTTTGTGCTTGTGTGTGCCTGTGTGTGTGCGCGCTCGCGCAAGTGCACACGCACGCGCGTATACGAACGAAAATTAAGTACTTTATCGTCGATAATTTATGTCTGCTCAAGTTACATATTTGCTCACATTTCAATTGTTGACGCTATTCCAAAAGAATGTGATGTCTGTTTCTTATAGATTAAATTTCCGTGGCTTCATTTGATATCTTCTAACGCATTTCGATTAAATATTTAAAAGATACTCAAGGATGTATAATTTCTCATATTCGATATCTTCTCTTTGTAAACGGAATGTAATGTATAATAGAAAAATAAAAAAAAAAGGAGAAAAGAATAGATTTCATTTGCAAATGTAAGTATAATATTATAAGTTTAAGAAACAGAAATACAAATAATAGACGCCGTTGCGTAGATCAATGAGCATAATTCTTGTTGTACCGGAAGTATTTGTGAAAATTTCTATCTTAGTTGTAAATGTAAGAAAAGGCAGAAACATATATGCAAGAATTCAAAAATGAAAGTAAAGTAGAAATTTTGAAGGAGTGAGCTTTGAAATGAGATAAGTTTGCTATAAGTATTTGATCATTCGGAAGTGTTAAAGAGTTGAAAACAAAAGGAGTGAGGTCTAAATACATTTCTTAAGATATACGCACCTGATTATGGATTAAAACAGTCATATACTCTGATATATTGTTTGCTGAAAGGCTTCCTGAAAGATTTACAGTTATTACACCTAAAGTGTTTCCTTCCATACTTTGAAAACTAAATAAATTCAAATAATATGTTTCCTATTCTTTTGTTGGTGAAATAGCTGAGGAAATCCTTTTTCAAATAATGCGTCGTTTCTGTCTTGTTAAAGATCAAACAATCAAACAACGAGAAGTAGAACATGTTGTTTGAAAATTCTCATCTGTTTTTATACAAATTTAAACGCTCCTTCATTTGGGAAACGTTATGTAAAATAAGTTTTCAAACTGAAAGATGCCTTATAATATAGAATAACATGGTGACTGACCATATAAATGTAGATAAAGTATTTAATAATGGAAACACAAAAGAAACTGGTGACATCTACCAACCAGGAATTTGAAGATATTTTTAATCCACTGATGTAAATGCAAATTTAAATATTCCTGTTACTAATTTGTATTAATTAATCCAATATGCTATCAATATATTTTATTCTAATGTGCACAGTTATTAATGAAAAGCGAATGGTCGACTCAAGGCATATTCAGAGTTGTAAGCATATGTATGTTTATACATATGTACAGCATATTTCTGGGTATGTTAGCATATTTTAATTAGATACAAGTTAGCGACGATGAGATCTTGCTTTCTTTTGTATACTTACATCCTTAGAGATGCAGTGAAGAGACAAATATAAGGGAGGCTGGTATGTACTACTTTTAGAATGAAATATATTTTAAAATATACAATAATATTCTCACGAGCCAAGGTAAGAAACTCGATATTGAACATCAAGATGGTAGAAATAGCAATAAATATTTCCCTCGTGTTACACGTGAAAACATGGAAAAAACATATAAGAAAATATAGCCAGTTCTGATTATACTAAATCTGGAAAATGAAAAGACTGGACGGTTAGAGCTTGTCTCCATGATCAGGATTGAACTGCCGCTAAAATAATTAAGGGTAGAAAACGAAAAGTCTTATCAACTTAAGTTACATTTTTAAAGAAACTATCTGATTCAAATTTTGGTTCTAGGTTAAATCAATAACTAGACAACCATTGTGTCACTAGCAAGGCTAGCTGTAAAATTTCGTTTATTGGGAATTATGAAGAATATGTCGAGTGACTTAAATCCATTGACGTACAAATATCTCGCTATAGTTTCATTTCTTGAGATGAATTGTATTTTTATAAAGTCAAATGGCGTGGGCATATGTGTAAGTCATATCCGATCACATATAAGGATGAAAGTATAAAAAAAAATCAAGCGTAATGTGAAACGGTTATCAACTGACAAGCAAGGCAATCATCATGTATAACTTACATACAAACATACAAGAACAGATATGCACACGCGCACAAGCACACACATACGTATATATACATATCTACACACACAAATAAATATATGTGTGTGTACGAGGGGCGCTGAAAAGTTCCTGGTTTTTAGGGTATCGCAAAAGGCCTGGTTGCAGGCCCAAACTTCCGAGTTCTTTTACAGGGATTAGAAAATCTGAAGGCCCGCTGTAATAAGTGTGTGAATTTGAGAGTGGGATATGTTCAATAAATCATCATTAACTGATCCTCCTGTATTTTCTTTTACCCAAACCCAAGAATTTTTCAGCAAGCCCTCATACAAACATATATATATATATATATATATATATATATATATATATAAAGACCCCCTTCGGTCATGAATGACCATGGGATTGCACCTAGAAAGTTACCCTCCTAGACACAAGTCCGGGCAAGGTTGTTTATGGAAGACCAGCAGTCGCCCATGCATACCAGCCTCCCCTCTCCATGCCACCAGTGTTATCCAAGGGAAAGACAAAGGTCGATACAGCTTGGCACCAGTGACGTCACAACTCATTTCTACAGCTGAGTGAACTGGAGCAACGTGAAATAAAGTGCTTTGCTCAAGAACACAACACGCAGCCCGGTCCGGGATTCGAGCTCACAACCTCACGATCGTAAGCTCGACGCTCTAACCACTGAGCCATGCGCCTTCAATATATATATATAATATATATACTAGCAGAGATAACCGGCAATGCTCGGGATTATAATGGATTAGTTCTTTATTACTTTGCTTGTTTCAATCATGTGATTGCGGCCATGTGGGAGCACTGCCGTTGGTCGAACAAATTGACGACAGACTTTATTCTTTGTAAGCCTAGTACTTATTTTAGCAGTGTATTTTGCCAAACCGCTTGGCTATGGGTAAGTAAAAACAGCAACATCGGTTGTTAAGCAAAGGTGGGGATACAAGCACAGGCACACTCATACACACACAAAGACACACACACACACAAACACAAATATACACCTATATATCACAGTCTTCTTTCAATTTCCGTGTACGAAATCCACTCATAAGGCTATAATATATATATATATATATATATATATATATATATATATATATACATATATATATGTATATGCGATTTTTCGCATTAGACAAGACGTTGAAAATTCTTTTTGACTCATGACACTGCATGGACCCTATGTAAGGCATGTGCAAAATTTGAATGATATCTGTTGGGTAGTTTTCGAGGTATAGTGATGCGTACATACAGACACCAGACAGACAGAGACACATTCTCAGTTTTATATATATATATATAATATATATATATATATATATATATATATATATATATGTTTGTGTGTGTGTGCGTATGTAAATATACATACATATGTATATATATATGGATATATATATATATACATATATACATACATATATGCATGCATGCATACACACATATATATATACACACACACCAGTGTGTATGCGCGCGTGCGTGTGTGCGTGAGTGTGTGTGTGGGGGGGGGGTTTCTTCATTCAAGAATATATAATTCATATATTTCTAAAATACAGATATCTTTCTTTTCATTATTTAATTTTAAAATTGAGCAGTACGAAGTTTTGTAGCTTTTTTCTGGCAATAGTGTCGATACACTGTAAAGATCCCGAGCCTGCCAATAGCGAAAATATACGTGGAGAGGATGATGTTTGCGGGTGTTCTAACCGCTCTTTTCCGAAGGACGAATTTCACCGCGACAGTATACATCGCATCGAAAGAACGGCTAGAGGAATAGCTAATTCTCACCAACACGCTTTAATATTTGACTGAAAAAGGCGGTTTCTTCTTCATACCTCTTTTACTGTCACTACAGCGTGCAAACTGCATCTGTCTGAACTGACCCACACGATATATCTGTATCGTCTCGTTTGGTCATACTAACTTATTTAACTTCAAACTCCACAGTGCTCGTTATAATTTCTTGGCAAATTTACAGCCATTTGGAGACCAGTCTCTAATTAAGGCTTACTTACAGATACTGACATATTGAAACGTTCGAGATGAATGTCGAACTTATCAAACATATTAGCCATGTTGGGTCTGCTTATGCATCGATATATACAGACGCGCGCGTGTGGAGTAACTTCAGCAAAGAAAAGATTGACTTGAATGTGTCGTCTTGTATTCCTTTATCAGTGTCAGATGAATCTAAGCAAGCTAAAACTTTAAAGTCACTGTCAACATTTTCCTTGTGAAAGTTATTAAATATTTACTCTACTACAAAATATTGAGTAATTCTTCAGTTATATATAAAATTCCTTAATATATAACTTGATATTAAAATAAACAATTCATACATACTCACATTGATATTATACATATTGTGTGTAAATATGTATACATAAATATATATTTCTCCGTCTTCCTTTCTTTGGATCTTTCCCTTTTCTATGTTTCTGACGAAGACCTCCACTCGAAACGTTAAATCCTTCTTTTTTTCTTTTCTTGAGCGTCCAATAACACTATACTTGTTCCACGTCCTAGCGTTATTGTGTTTTCTCTTTGTGTTTTGATGTTTGGACTAACTATATATATATATATATATATATATATATATATATATATATATATATATAAGGTAACAAACAAAGGAAAAAATTCCTTCGAAGGGCTATGTAAAGCATCCAGTTCACTGGTACGGCGATTGAATACCACATATATATGGGTATAATGCAAATTACAAACAATAATTTAAATAGAGAGATAATAATTTATTCATAGTATATTATGTTGTATGTAATATAAATAAAGTACTGGATTATCATTTGTATCTCTCTATTAATTTATATATATACATGAATGTATGTGTATATACATATGCATATCCATATATGTGTAAATACATATATGTATATATATATATATATATATATATATATTATATATATATATATAATATATATATATATATGTATATGTATATATATATGTATATATATATATGTATATATATATATATATATATATATATATATAGTACACACACAAACACAGACATAAATACACACCATACATGCATATACAGAGACATATGCACAGCTATATATAATATTGTTGTTATATTTAACACACGCACACACACATATACACATAGTAAGAAGGAACCACGCGCATACGCCTTTGCATGCGTGCATGCTCGCTCGTGTATGGAATGTGTGTATCTGTGTGTGTCTAAATATATTTGTGCATGTATGTATATATATGTATGTATATATAAATTAGGTGAGTGATTAACAGGATCCTCGTTAGAATTTATCTATTTAAAATTGATATTAGTTGTAGATTATTGCGGTCCCTCGGAGATCTCAGACATTTCTGCATACTCATTAATTATTTTCATCACAGTTCGAGAGTACTTGTTAGAATATGGTGTTCACTCTAAGGAAAAGTATGTCAGAATAATAATAAGAAAATTTATTTGTTTGGATATTATAAAATTCCTGAAATGAGCATTAAATAAAGTTGTCAAAGTCACAACGGACAGCGTTCATTCTCTTTACAGTGCGGCTAGAACCCTTAAAGATCGCGTTCAATTGACAACCACATATGCCACACAGGTTATGAATAAAGGATTCTGATGAGGATGGATGATCTCTTGGGAGTGAAGTATACCACAGAGTGTTAAAGAAACGGTCATAAACTTCGAAACTAGTTGTAAAGGGATATCAAGTAAGACCTCTCTGGTGGGTAGAAATAATTTAATTAAATGCAACATACATATAAACAGTGCTTATCTAATTAACAGATCCTTATCCTAATCGAATTGCAAAACTCAAATGCAAAACAACTTCCTCGTATTTATTTAGATCATAATTAAACAGCCAACAGTGCGAAATAATGACCAATTATTCGGAGCTTGTAAAATACATGAATATTCTTCTGGACGGCGCATAAATCATATTTTATAATATTGTCGGTTCGATCAAATTCTACATGAGTTTTAATATTCAATATGATATTTTAGTTCTCTTTACAATATTGATTAGCAGCATTTCGTATAGATTATAGTTTGAGTAAGATAATGATTATTGATGAACTTATATTGACAATAATTTCAATTTTTATAAATGGATTGAGAAATGATAAACTGTTCAAACTATAAAGTGCAAATGAATCTGATTTAAGCATTGTATATTTTCGTCATTCAATTTTCATGGGTTAAATCATATCGCAGTGAACTTAGACTTTTGCTTTGTATTTGTAGACAAGAAAATAATCATTGGTATTTTATAGTGCTCCGCTCAGTGGAAAATTTATTTCCTCAACAATGATTAGCGCTTTGGTGTTAATTATGTGTATGTGTGTGTGTGTGTGTATTAATGTTTATTTTTGTGTGCAGTTATAATAAAAAAACTTTACATTAATCTGATGGGTTACTCTATACCAGTGGTTCTTAACCTTTTTACTACCACGACTCCCCTAAGAATTTGTCCTTCTCGCCACGCTCCCCTTGCATCTATGAATAAAATTCCCTCCCAGATTAAAAAAGAATCTAAAATATGTTTTTAGTTTTTTTATTGAATATGAATTAGTTATGTTATACAAAATATGTATAATTTTATATATAATCACATTATCCAAAATGCGGGATACTTGACACTGCTTCTTAGCAAAAAAAGTTGTTTTTTTATTGAGTATGAATTAGTTACATTATTAGTGATATACTTGACACTGCTTCTTAGCTACAAGATCTTGAATGCGTGGTTGAATACGAGAGAGTTCAGAACGTAAGCCCTTTAAACATTCAGCTTGTTTCTGTACTTGGCCTTCACAGCAACGAGTGTGGAACATACAGCTTCACTAAGATACGTCGATCCAAACATAGTTAAAATCCGAAGAGCCTGATGTGAGATCAGAGGCTAAACAGGAATGTACTTGATCAAGAATGTGTCAAGATCCAGTTCTTTGAAATCTTCCTTAGCTAGAGAGGTTGAACTTCAGCTCAAGAAACTCCTCTTGCACTTCATCCAAAACATCGGTCACTTTAGACTGAAATGAGTTCCTGATGAATTTCCAAGCTTCAAGCTTTCCATCTATATCTAGGAATTATCTGATGAACTCTGTTTCCAAGCCAGTTAGATGAGTGATTATTTGTTTCTTTAACTCAGAATCAAGGTCATCGTGAATGAGAGCAGAATCCATGTAACCAAAACTGGTTGCATTTCTCTGATGAATACGACATTTACAGAGGTCGAGTTTGGCCATGAAGTTTCGAATGGTGATGTGGTACGTGCGAATGTTGATGTTTACCCCTTGTAGTTTAAGGTTGAGAGCATTCAACGCTTCGAAGATGTCCATAAGGTAAGCTAGAGATAGCTGAATGCCTTCAGACTGGAACTTATAATGGAGATCTGCCTTCTACTGCAAATCTAGAAATATTGATACTTGTAGTTCATAAAGCCGTCCAAGCATGTTCCCCTTTGATAGCCATCGTATGTTCGTGTGAAAAAGCAATGCTTCATGTTCAGATTCTATATCTTTACACAACAGTTTGAAAAGACGACTGTTTAAGGCTCCACGTTTAACAAAGTTGACAACCTTGATAGCCACGTTCAGGACATTTCTCATTTCAGTATGCTAAGGCTTCACGATGAAGTATGCAGTGTTTACCTACAACAGATAGAGCTTTTTCTTTCACCCTAGTAATGAATCCAGACTGCAAACCAAGCATGGCTAGAGCTTCATCAGTGCACACCCCTACCAGCAAATCCCACAAAAGTTGGTTTTCCTGAAAGATGTTAGATACATCGCGAAAAATAGCTGCTGCTAGTGACAGAACATTTCCTCTTTTACACAATTACATGGCACAAAACGAGTATATACCAGTACCTGGGAGATTTCTGTGTCACCCTTTTGGAGGGACACGAATCTAAATCGAATATATTCGAAACTTCCGTTTCTTTTTACTCATTGTGAATTATTTGTGGACAACACAAATATGTGAACAAAAGACGAGGCATGTATAAGATAATGTCAAGGCCGAAGTTAGAACGTTGGAGTAAGAAGTTTTGAAAAAAATTTACAACAAAAACATTTGGAATAAAGTTAAATTAAAGGAAATGTTATACGAGAAATTTCTACAATAAAATATTGTATTTATTTGTACGAAAATATAAAAAAAGTTTCTTTGAAAAAGAAAAGATTTTGCATAGCTTTTTTAGTTTTACCTAGTACTTTCTGTAATATTTAAATCTGAATTTTAGTTTAATTTGGCTTTATATTATAACTTCTTTCTTATAAAAGAATTTACTATAGTTTTAACATAAACATTTAATATTAAAATTTTTGGTTTTATTGTTAAATTTTTTATATTTTGCCAATCTGTGTTTTAATTTTTTTGAGACTTTATTAAATTGTGTGATAGTAAAACCTATTACATACATTTTGCTTTAGTTCCATTTTTTAAATATACCATACTTTTCATCTTGCTAAAATTTATAGATTGTTTTCAATTTAAAAAAAAATTAAGTTAATATTTCTTAGTATATTACTATAATGATTTAAATAATGTTTCAGCATGTCTCTTGATTTTTAAGAATCACATTATTATTTCATATATATGAAAACTGTGGATCAAACTTGTTTATAAGATGTTTTTCTTTACATGATAATAATATCTAAGCTTTATTCCTGTGGTTCTTAAACTGAGTCTTGTAAAAAAATTACAAAATAAAGGCAACTGTTAAAGCTACAGTTCAGAATTAGTGAGGGTTTTGAGGGATATGAAGTGGGGTCAATAAGTACAGAAAATAGTAAGCGGTGCTAAGATAAAAGGATAAAAAAAACGAAAGGTTAAAGGCGACACTTTTGCATTTTTTCATAATCTCATTATTTGACCATATTCTAGTTAAAGGAATAGCAAATATAATTAGGGAAATTCCTGCTTTTTCTCAAGGGCTCATGCCTTCTTTGGAAATTACTAACGCCCTCCCCACCATCTTGGGAATTACTGACGCCCCTAGGTTAAGAATTATTGCTCTATATTTTCATAGAGTACAAATTCATCATTCTTATACAAGCATTTTTTGACAGTGACTTCGAAGATTCGCCCAGCTAACCAAATCGTGGGACTGCGATACATTAGAGTTTGACTTGTCTTTATATAGTTTCTGTTTAGTTAAAGTCATATTTGTGTGTGGGGGGTTTACTGGACTGGAGTGGTAATAACCATAAAAAACCTAATTACAATCCCACTCAAACTCACACAGCCAAAGATGATTTTTACTAAATAGAGACTATATAATGACAAGAGTAACTCTAATAGATCACAGTCCAATTATTGCTTAACCAGTCAAAATTTCGAAGTCACTATCAACAATATTCTTGTATAATAATGTTTTCACGTGTGTGTGTGGTGTTCTTAGTTCTAAAGTTTTATGAGCTTAGCTTATCCGACTCGGTCATTGTAACATTAAAAAAAACCCAGCATTTTACATAAAACAATGAGCATGATTTCGAATATATGTTCAAGGTTTAATTTCCGCTTAAGAACTTTTATTTTCATTGTGGGGGCGCAAACACACAAAACATCGCGGCTCGAGGCTGCAGTAGAAGACACTTGTCCAAGGGGACTGAACCACGAACTATGTGATTGGGAAACAAACTTCTCACCTCACAGCCACGTTTGAGCCTATGGTCAAAGAAAACAAACAAACGAAATACTTGCACAAAAGGTCAAGCAGCGGGCTGGAACGCATGATCTAATGATTGCATAGTGATTTTTTTAAAAAGCTTTCTCCTATGCCTTTGTTCGTACTATATTTGTATAATAAATACATGGAAAAATGCGAGCATGAAAAGTCATATTCTTAAGATTATAAACCTGGAAAAGTACAGAACAAGTTATTACACCTGTAAAAATTTATTGATCTTTACAGTTCTCATCTTTTAAATTTATTGTACAAAACTGTTCAGCTAATTTGTAATTTGTTTCATTAGTCACTTTTTTCTGTATTGAAGGTAGTAAATTAGCCAAATTCTACTTGAATAAGTATAGTATTATTTGTAAGCTATAATAAAATAAGTTTTAATATTCAAATTTTAATTTTAGCTGCAATATTTTAAGCAAAAAGTTTCTTATTCCTTACTTTACTTGAAGTAATAGCTTGTCCTATACTTTTACAAGTGTAATAACTTGTCCTGTACTTTTCCAGGTTTATAATCTTAAGAATATGATATTTCATGCTCGCATTTTACTATGTAAACACGATTTTTCCAGATATTTTGATGTAACTTTTTTTCTACCGAACCAAATCTCAAACTATTTATGCCAAAGTGTAGTTGAGGAGGTGTCCTCTTTAAAACTATTAACAGTTGAGAACAGTTGAGAACTGAATAAGTGGTGAAGCTTGGGAGCTGCTGCGATTGACGAAATGATGGACTTAAGAATATATTCAACCACTAACGTGGCTGGATGATTAATGCTGCATCTGTAAAACCTAACTTTCTATCTTAAAGCCTATACGATTTAACCTCATATTTTCTCATAAAATCTTTTATCTCTGTTAATATCAATCGCCCCATTATCCTCATCTTCTTCTATTCTTACATCCCAAATATATTTATTATATACTCAGCCATGCATCACAAATGTGCAGCATAAGGGCGCCGTAGGTGCCTAACAATACTGTTTTTCAATAATGAAAGAACCAGGAGACCCTTGTTTCATTTCCAGGTGCTGTTGGCCGCCAGCTTCTCCATTGGTTGTTTTTTTCTTTCTTTTATTGATTTTTGATGAGTTTTTATTTTCATCCTGCTGGATATCCATACACCACCGCATCAATTAAACTGTACAGCAGCCAGGACACTTAAGTTACCGATGACGAGCTTATAATACAGATTTTACTCAGTTACATGGAGCTAGTAACAAGTAGAACCTGACCTGCCCTATATTCTAAAACATATATATAACAGCAACAAAATCGAAAAGGAAAAAAGAAAGAGCTTATCTGTTTTTATGGCTTTTGTGATAAAGGGGAAATAAAAGATAACAATGAAAGACATTGATCAATAAAAAGCTATTAGTAAAGCCAAATCCACTAACGGAATGATCCAGTGATGTTAAGCTAGACTAAAGCCACTCTACGTGGCAACAATGTGCCAATAGGCATAGTTACTTGATAAAAAGAACTGTAGATCTTTTTTCTTAATTTAATTTATGGTTTCACTGTCTAGCGTGTCAGTTCTATGTTTCCGAAGAAAATGAGATGTGAATACCGTCAAAAACTTTTTCATTTATTACACCTTCAGATTTGAACAATAATTGATCATATTAAGTATGTAATTCAACCTTCAGGACATTCAAACACATTTACTTGCTAGCAGGATGTAATTCCACATCAGCTACGGTGCACACGTAGGCAAACATACACACGCACGCACGTACGCACACAAACACATATTCTCAAACACACATGCACACACACACACACGCACACACACACACACACACGATACACATACATATATTGCAAACATACACAGATCTATATAATTTGTAATACTTTCGAGGAAATCGTAACAATACACAAGAGACTTGGATGACCTCCATTACAAGTAATCTTAGCACGCCAGTCGAAATGCTTAGCGGCATTTCGTTCGTCTTCACACTCTGAGTTCAAATTTCACGAAGGTGGACTTTGCCTTTTAACATTTTGGGGTCGATAAATTAAGTACCAGTAGAGCACTGGTGTTGGTGTAATCGACTTAGACCCCCGTCGAAATTGCTGGCCTTGTGCCAAAATTTGAAATCATTATTATGATCATTCAGAAAGTGGTGAACTGGCAGAAACGCTAGCACGTCGGACAAAAAGCTTAGCAGCGTTTCGTGTGTCTTTATATTTTCAGTTCAAATTCTACCAAGGTCGACTTCGCTTTTCATCCTTTCGTGGTCAAAGAAATTAGTACTTGTTGAAAAATGAGTCGATATAGTCGACGAGCCCGCTGTCTGAAAAATTCAAGCCTTGTGCCTTAAGTAAAAAAGATTATTGTTACTATCATATAAGGTGGCGAGCTGTAAGAATCGTTATCACGCCGAACAAATTGGTCAGTGGTATTTCGTCCGTCTTTTTACACTAAATTCCATTTGCGCCCAAGTCGACTTTACCTTTTATCCTCCCGGAGGTCGATAAAATAAATACCTGTTGCGTACTATGGTCGTTGTAACTGACTACACCTTTCTACAAATTCCAGGCTTTGTTCCTACAATTGAAAGAATTAGTACCATTAATATTCATAATCGTAAACAAGATTACTGTCATTACATTATTCACCTGAAGAGAAGTGTGAAACCGTTAGGTTCCTAACTTCGATATATATATATATATGTATATATATATATATATATATATATATATATATACGCTTCTATCAGTTTCCATCTAACAAATCCACTCACAAGGTTTTGGTCGATCTGAGGCTATTGAAGATATTTACCCAAGGTGTCACGCACTGGAACTGAACCTGGAACCATGTGGTTGGGAAGGAAGATTCTTACCACACATTACCTGCACCTATATATATATATATATATATAGAGAGAGAGAGAGAGAGAGATAGATAGATAGATAGATAGATAGATAGATAGATAGATAGATAGATAGATAGAAAAATAAATAGATAGATAGATAAATATAGATATATAGATAGATAAATAGATACATACATACATTGCTCTCAACTGGGAATTTTCTAATAAATAACATAATTTTCGATGATGTTCCTTCTTAAGCATTAGTTTCGTTCTTATTTACCAAATTATTAATATAAAGAAATTGTATATTTAATGCGTTTCTATTAACCCGCGTTAAGTGCATGATTGAATAACTTCGAAGATTCATGAGTATTGCTCTAGTTGTGTTTTCTGTAACTTACCGTTTAAAAAAAAGAAAAATAACAAACAGCCCCATGATAAATACTATGCCTGCCTCCCTTCATTTCTCTCCCCTCTCTCTCTTTCTCTTTTCCCCTGTCTCTAATTTGCACTGAATATAATGACTCTAATTGCTTCAAAAAAGTAGGTTAATCTGTACTTAGACTTAGAATTTGAACATTTTCTTGTGATTTATATATTTGAAGTTAAATGCTGACTGAAAACGATCAACTGTATATTAAATAAAATAATCGATTAAGAGACGCCAGTAATCTCTGCTATGCTTTGACAATTATTTTATTTATCTTTAGACTGATCGGATGAAAATTAGAAATTCTTCTTAGAAGATATTATAGAACAGACAACCGTACAGTATCAAACTGATATTATCTAGTTAAACATTATTCATTACAAAACTATAACTATCTGATAAATGATTAAAATGCTTGGAAATACAATGAAATAAACATATGAGAAGACAAATAGCGACTGTTTCGATTATAATTAATATAAACCTTTAAGATTGATATCATAGTGATGAGAAAAAGATTACAATATGTAATACATCAGTAGGAAAACAAGAGAAATGTATCTATAATAAATTACAACAAAGTTCTGTTGGAATTGTTAGATCAATATTTGCTATATTGATATTAGAAATGCCTGTGTAAACGTGGAAAGAGATAAAAACGCCATGACAAAGAGGACAACTTAAATAAACAGATGTGTTAGTCTCACGAAACCGAATCGAAAAAAAAAAGAAAAGAAAAAAAGAATAATTTAGAAGAAAATAGATAAAATGGAGAAAGAACAACGTATGTACTGAACAAAATAAGCTGAGAAAATGAAGCACCTTAACAAAAACAGTAAGAAAAATGTTAGGAAACAAGAAAGAGCAACAGAAGAAGGAAAGAAAAAAGACGATGTGTAGAATAATTGGTAGGTTTTGAAGATAGGAAAAAGAAAATGAGTTGTGACAAAAGTTGAAAGAATGGTGAAGAATAATCGGAAAAAGAAGAAAATTTTAAGAAAACACATCGAAAAGAGACTTGGCGAAATGTGTGTGATAAACAGGAGATTGAAAAACATCAAGTGAAAACAACAGATTTGATATAGCTCGAAGAACAAGTGCCGTTTGTTACTAAAGATCTATCTACCTACGTATTATCATCTACCAAATAACATACTTGCTTTTACATCAATTAATCTATTTTTCTATCCATCTCCGTCGAACCGCTAAATGTAACTATCATGTTCCTTTCTTATAATTGGTGAAGATTATTTCTGAGTGCAAAATATTACTTTAAATGATGTATTCTATACGACCCACTAGCCTGGCTTGGCTGTTATTTTATTTACCTACTTTTTTTTTCCACTCTGAGGAGGCAAACATCATTATTATTTATATTCTAGGATAAACAATAAGCAAAGCACTGTTTAATAAATAGAAACGATAGGTGAAAACTAAAGTGCTGGGATGCGATTGGAAAGAGTTCCAATTCGTAAGCGATCGAATGAAACAATTCAAAGAACACATACACAGGTACATGCAAGCGTACATAAAAACATACAATAAATACACACATAAACACACACATACATATACATGTATATATATATATATATATGTGTGTGTGTGTGTGTGTGTGTGTGTGTGTGTGTGTGTGTGTTTACATACATATATGGACACAGATGCATATAGATATATATCTATGTATACGAAGGGATGCTGAAAAGTTACTGGTTTTATCTTAAAAGTATCGCGAAAGGCCTGGTTGTAGGCCCAACCATCTAAGTATTTTTACAGGACTTAGAAAAACTAAAGCACCACTTCAATGAATTTGTGAATCTGAGAGAAAAATTTGTTGAACAAAATCACAATTCACTGATCCTCCTGTGTTTTCTTTTACCCAAAGCCAGAAACTTTTCAGTATCCCTTTGTATATGTATGTGCCTGTGTGTGTGTGTGTGAGCGTGTGTGTGTGTGTGTTTGTGCGTATGTTTGTATTTATATGTATGTATGCATTTCTGGAGGCGCGTGGCTTAGTGGTTAGGGTGTCAGCATCATGATCGTAAGATTGTGGTTTCGATTCCTAGACCTGACGACGCGTTGTGTTCTTGAGCAAAACACTTCATTTCACGTTGCTCTAGTCCACTCAGCTGGGAAAAAATGAGTATCGCTGCGATGGACCGGCGTCCCGTCCAGCTGGGGAGCACGTATGTCATTGAAGCAGGGAAACCGGGCTCATGAGCCTCGCTAGGATTTAAAAGGGCGCATTTAGTGTGGAGGTACATGGCCTAGTGATTAGAGCAGCGGACTCGCGGTCGAGGGATCGCGTGTTCGAATCTCAGACTGGGCGATGTGTGTGTGTTTATGAGCGAAACACCTAAGCTCCACGCTGCTCTGGCAGAAGGTAATGGCGAACTTCTGCTGACTCTTTCGTCACAACTTTCTCTAACTCTTTCCTCCTGCATCTTGCAGCTCACCTGCGACGGACCGGCGTCCCGTCCAGGTAGGGAACCTATACGCCAAGAAACCGGGAAACCGGCCCTTATAAGCCAGGCATGGCTCGAGAAGGAACAAACATATGTATGCATTTGTATATATGATGTATGTAGGATTAGATCGATAGACTCGCTAAAACGTCAAAAACATGCATTGCGACACTTGTTTCTGCTCCTTATGTTGTAAGTTGAAATTCTGCCGACACAAGCAAGAAAACACAGTCATGGCTGTCAGATAGTTTCTACGACCACATCACCCCTAACATCTGGTCACCTAACTCTCAACACTGCAAGCCACTTGATTATTATGTGTGGGTGCAGTTGCGCAAGAGAGCAACAAAACTTTTTGTATCACCAAAGATGAACTGTAGGCAAGTACTATGGCAACATTCACCAACTTAAACAAGAGGCCTGTCCAGGAGAGCTACAGGAGATTCCCAAGTCGTCTGGAGACTGTGGTTGAAGCTAATGGCGATTTTATTGAATAAATTTGCTCTTTAGTATCTCAATATATTCACCACACCATGTCTATACATATATAAATATAAATATATATATATATATATATATGTGAGTGTGTGTGTGTGTGTGTGTGTGTGTGTGTATGTATGTATGTATGTATGTATGTATGTATATATATATATATATATATACTTTATTTAAGCAGCAGAAAATTCAACAAAACCTGTTACTCTGAGTTTCGCGTTGCCGTTCATCGGACAGTTTTTGCGAAATTCAGAGTAACAGGTTTTGTTGAATTTTCTGCTGCTTTAAATAAAGCATATTACTCTACCACTGGTATTTGAGTACTCTTTTTTCCACCTTGTTTCACATTTATGTGTTTACCGGTATATATATATATATATATATATATATATATATATATAATATATATATATATGGGGGTATCTATGTCAGTGTTTGTCTCCCGCCATTACTTGACAACCGGTGTTGGTGTGTTCACGTCACATTAACCTAGCGTCTCGGTAAAAGTTTCTGATAGAGTAAGTACAAGGCTCTTACAAACAAAGTACTAGGGTTGTTTCATTCGACTGAAATTCTTCAAGGCTGTGCCCCAGCATGGCCGCAGTCTAGTGACTGAAATCTGAAGCAAGTAAACATATGTATGAACAAGATTGTATGTTAAACGTAATATATAGATGAATTCAATAGAAAAATATTCCAAAGTGACTTTTACTAGCTTTCTTTATTGAAAACATAACACAACGAAAATTAAGCTTATCTTTTTTATTTTCAGAACGACTGTAAACATTCCCCAAAATCCACCGTACTTAATCTGTTTGGTGTAATTTTCCCTCTTTTTTTTTTCCATAAACCAACCAATTTTATTGATGCTTCAGTATCGTCAAGAAATTTCAATGTGATGAACAATAATATAAAATTGTTTTTATTGACCAATAAAGACTAGTAGAAGTCTGACAAAGTATGTTGCTGAATGTTGTTCACTTACAACGACGTTACAAAATATTTGGTGTTTTATAACAAATGTGTTTTCTTCATAACCATCCTTTTAAATCTTACCGGCATCTCTGCATCAAGTACAAGTTATATACTTGATTGATTCAATCTTCAATAACTCATCATTCTAACACTACCCATAATAAATAATAACAGCTGATTGAAACCATTTTACTTTATTCATCTTGATATTGATTTGGGAGACCATGTGATCTCAAAACGTGGCCCTATGTTTATCTTCTCTTAACATACTGATTTTCCTTTATAATCGAAAAGACAATATTTTCAATAGACTTCCCTCAGTATTTCTTCCTGTTATTCTCTAAGGACTCATGCAACTCAGTGTTCGTTCATGAAAACTCAATATTCTCTTTAGTCATTCTAAGACCTTCTATTCCAGTTTAGGTTCTGCTTCACTGAATGAGTTCTATCGAAATATAATACTGAAGCATGTCCGAATTTGTCAACACATTGGCAAAAATAGACATACTCCTCACTGCTTTAGTTTGACTTGAAAACTCAAATCTTAGCAGAATCTGGTGGCAACACCATGACATCCAACATGTTTTGAGCATCTAAAGCTTGTAGAGCTCATACATCTGGCCACCTGTATTGGAGAGAAAAAGAAGCAAAGGCAAAAGAGGGAGAATTGATCTCCGTAACGACACATTTCTCGAACCGAAAAATGGTGAGCTTAACTGCAGTAAAGTTTGGACACAAAGCACAAAGAAATGAACTTTGCATAGTAATATAACTGAGGTTCTATCGACTTTCTCAATTCACCCTAATATCACCGCAAATTAATCTTTAACTGATTTTATGGAAAATCCCGGAAATGTCTAATCACAAACAGATAGTGATATTTTCTTATTATAAGGAATATAATTTTAATTAACATTTCGAATTTTGTTTCTGTTTTTTTTTGGGGGGGGGGTATTTATTTATTTATATTTTACATTAAGTATATTAGTACTTTCTTAAATTATTTGTTATTTTTAGGCTCTACTCGCGGACATCTAACACCATAGACATCTTCATCTCAAACAGAACGCGGTAAAACTTTTACTTCAGATCAACAATAGCTTATCACATGTACACACAGTTTAATGTATATAATTATTATGAGGGAGCGAGCTGGAAGAGTTGTTAATACACCGGGAAAAATGCTTAGCGGCATTTCGTCCGTTTTTACGTTTTGAGTTCAAATTCCTCCGAGGTTGACTTTTGCCTTCCATCCTTTCGGGGGTCGATAAAATAAGTACCAGTCGAAAACTTGGAGTCGATATAACCGATTTACTCCCCACCTCGAAATTGCTGGCCTTGTGCCAAAATTTGAAATCCATATATATAATCGTTATTTTGGTCTTGGAAAAGAAGAAATAATTCGGTCGAAGCAACCAAACTAATAATATAAATATAATGGACATAGTTTAGTAACTAATTGACCTTTAATGATTAGCCAACAAGTTATAAAGCATGTTAGGATAGAATCCTGTTATTTTTGTCTTTTATGTATAGAGAGACTAACAAAAGGTATCTAACATTGTTTAACTTTCACAGCAAAAGCTTTACGAACTTGAGATTATCTATAGAAGTATCTTAGCTATTCTAATATGCAAAGTACATAAAATATTTATCCATTATTCAATTATTAATTATTCGAAGCAAACGCATGATATGCAAATTAGTCAGATTCAGATAATTCCTGGCTTGTTTTTGATTGAAATGACGATTGCCTAAAGTTTCGTCTGTGGTGGGGAGGATGAGGGTCACTTTTTATCTGATGAAAATGTCATGATAATTTCCGACATGTTTAAGCAGATAAAGAGATTAACGTGATATGTTTATATGTTTATGTTCCACAAGAATTCACGAAATTTTCAGTTTACTATTGTATACAAACTGGCCAATCCAATTTAGTTAAGCCCATAGCAATAGCGGATCAATTGTCTTTGTGGATAATGAATGAGGGAACGCAGTTGTTGGGCTTTTAATTTCTTTTCTCTTTCGAACTTTTCTCTCCATTATTTGTTTTCCTAATCGTTCTCTTTCAATACTTTCCTCTTCAATTCTTTTCACAGAGACAGGGAGAGAGAGAGGGGGAGAGAGAGGGGGAGAGAGAGAAGGAGAGAGAGACACACATACATACATATATATGTGTGTATTCGTGCTTTGCGCCTAGAGAATATGTTTGCGTTCTCTCGACATATTAAACTATTTGTAGCGCTTTAATACATGTATTGTGACCTTAAATAAATAGTATTCATCTCTCAAGAGATAGAATACTTTTTGATGGTAAATTTTCTTCACGGATCAGTACATTATATATACATACATGTGTGTCTGAGTGTGCGAAGGTTTGTCCCAGAGAAGGACAGTGGCTGTGGCTGTCACAAGAACTCCCAGCTAAGTGATGTCGATATGTCGATGCAGCAGATGCTCTTCTTGAACATCTGGTGGTACAACAGGAAAATAAGATCATTGATAGAATTCTTCGTAGCTTGCCTTCAGTAAATGAATGATAGAGTTTAACTGTTGATGAAGGGATCTTACATTGGACACAACACAGATAGTACAAGTTAGGGATGTGTGAGTCGTGAGTCTCTACTCTGTTGGCATGAAGCCAGCCAACTAGTAATAGAGAACATTGTAGAAAGTAAAAAAAAGCAGAGCGTGGTTACAGAACAGTGCTGGCGTGTGCAGACGACCGATTCCGTGTAGCGTTTTATACTGGATGTGGATTAAGATGTTTGTGTGTGCAGCAGAGACACACTCTTGGATGTAACAAAAGAATTCCATTATAGTACTGCAGTAAACATGTGTATTGGGAGTTAGGGAAAACTATAGGTAAAGTAACTATATATATTACTCTGGTCTTTTGGATTACTGCATGACTATTCACCTTCATTGTTGACCAAGCCTGCTAACAGGATATCGATGCTGTGTAACAATCGAACACAATATAGTAGGATGCTTCAAGTAGAATATACCCTTCTTACTCATAGATTCTTGTTGTTATTCCTATTTTAAAAAGTACTTCATATGCGATTATGTACTATATAGATGCATCAAACTTTGGTGGAAGTTCAAGAATTCTTTTAAAAAGAGGGCCTAAACAGAAAATAGTGCTGTCTTGCCAGTACTTGTTTGAAATATCGATACACCTCGATATTAATGACACAAGCTCATTTCTATCAGTATTTGAGAAACTATCAATAAGTACCAGCAAATTATTACTATTATTATCAGCCTTAGAGCTAACAGATTAAAAATTCTGGTCGACTTTCTGAGGATTACGGATTTCTAAAGCATATGCCACCGAGAAATAAACATAAACTCAAGATGTGTGAGAAAGGTAGAGAAGGTGACAATATATAAAAAATACTTGGAGAAAATTTATTAGATACTGATTATGAGAAAAAGCAGAACATAAAACAGAAGAGAAAACGATAAAATAATTTTCAGGACATCCATCATACATTCCATCATCATCGGATATTATCCACTGGTTGTCGTCTTGCCGACAAATATTTAAATATTCACTGAGCAATTGCTTAATCATATAAATAATGGTCTCAAAGCAACGTTGTGGAACATTTCAACATTATTTTGTATATTTCAAATAGCTATAAATTTGAAACAGGATTATCATTATTATTGTATAAGGCGGCGAGCTGGCAGAATCGTTTGGACGCCGGGCGAAATGCCTTGACGTTCTGAGCTCAAATTCAGCTGAGGTCGAGTTTGCCTTTCATCTTTTAGGGGTCGATAAATTAAGTACCTGTGAAAAATTAGGGTCGACGAAATTGACTAGTCCCCTACCCCCAAATTTCAGGCCTTGTGACTATAGTAGAATGGATTATTATAATAATTACCAAAGGCGGCGAGCTGGCAGAAACGTTAGCACGCCGGGCGAAATGCTTAGCAGTATTTCGTCTGCTGTTACGTTGTGAGTTAAAATTCCGCCGAGGACGACTTTGCCTTTCATCCTTTCGGGGTCGATTAAATAAGTACCAGTTACGCACTGTGGTCGCTATATTCGACTTAATTCGTTTGTCTGTCCTTGTTTGTCCTCTCTGTGTTTAAGCCCCTTGTGGGTAGTAAAGAGATAGAATTCCGCCGTAGCCACTTTACGTTTAACTTTCCGGGGTCGATGAAATAAGTACCAGTTACGCACTGTAATCGATTATCCCCTTCTACACAATTTCACACTTTGTGCCTAAAGTAGAAAGGATTATTGCTATTGTTTTTTGTTATTATTGTGATGGTGATGATATCAGTAACATGCGGCTTCGAATCGCTCGTTGTTCGTCTGTTTGCGTTTATAAGTTCTTAATTGTTATAAACTTAGAATCTTATGAGATAACATTTAAGCCAATCGCAATACATTGGGTTGACTGTGTTTACTTTTTGTTGTTTTTTTTTTATTTTTTAATTTTTTAATTTGACATGGCTGCAGTCAAATTACTGAAACAATTAAAAGAATAAAATAATATAAGTGGTTAACGATATTCGAAAGCTTGTATTCGGTCTGAATATAAAATAATCTTCCAATGAGGTAGATTAAGGTAGACTGGTTGAGCGCCGGACGGAATGTCTTTCAAACTCTGCATCTGCATGGATGTTCTGGGCTTAAATCTTCTCACAGAGAAAAGACGAACGAGTTCTGAATAGAGTTAAAAGTTGTGTCGTTTCCTTTAACAAATGCGCAGATATGCGCTGGGGCGCTGGCATCTCCAAGGTTTTCTTGATAGTAAGGAGGTGGGGTCACTTTTTGTTAAAAATGTTTTTCCACAGTTCTCTCCAATAGAGCTTCGGTACCGAATCAAGCATGAACAGCATGAGGGCTCCTAGAATGTTATCAAGCGCTCATATCCCACTGTTTGTCGAACAATGCTCGGTCTTATGTCTATTGTAAAAATAATCATCATTATCATTGTTCATGAGTTACAAATTTCGAATCGCATTGTACTCAATACTGTTTTTCACACCTGCTGTATCCATAATATAAGTAACTGTCAAATACTAATGACAATATAATCGTCAGAACCCCAACTCCGAATGTCTGACCTTCTACTCAATTAAGAAACAATTATTCTTATTGATAATGGCGTTTAAAATATACTGAAGTAAAGTTTTTAGTTACAATGCTTTGACAAAGAAAATATTTCTAATAGAATTTCTGGCGGAAAGAATTACAATTTGAGAAGTTATGGAACGAAAATACTTTTTAAAAATATATCATTACATCTCTTTGTTTTCTTTCCTTTCCGTCATACAGAGCTAGTTCCTCCTTGATATGGTCATGTGACATCTCAATACAGAACTTTCTTTGTATTAGCTGATCCAAATAATTATTAATCCTTATCGAAATTATTTACTTATGTTTCTGCTAACTTTTTCCATTTAAAGGAAAATATAGTTTGAATAAAAACAAACTTTTCAGAATTCCGCTGGGAATGACGTTGTTCGGACATTCCGATATTAAAATTGGATTTTGACAGCATCTTTTGCGTTTGCTTAACACTGTTCCGTTCTGAAAGAGTATCAAGAGAACAGACAAGTCTCTAAAGACAGAAAACATGTCGAAGAAATACGAAGAACATTGAAATAATTTACTAGTGTCACTGTACATCTGAACTGTTTGGGGATAGGTTGTCCAGTAAGGCTTTTAGTTGAAGGGATATTAGCTGAATAGAATTACATTACTTTTTGATTTAAAAGGGGAAGAATTCTCTGGAGAATCATGTCTGAATAAACAGATACAATGAAGTGGACTTTGATATGTTAGTTAGTAAGTTTAATCAAGTATGCACAGGTTCAATATTATATAGCAGTATTGCTTGATGTTATCCAAAAGTTATTATTTAATGTTGGTTTGTTTTAGCAAGACACAAAGATGTTATAATTTTCAATCGAGAATATAACTCTGTCGTGTTTTAGCAAAGTCTTCAGAGACGCAGAATGATTCAACTGGATTTCAAATGGAAACTGAAACGGCAGCGTAAAGAACTCACTCTTGACAACAAAAGGAAATATTTTTCATTTGGTATACTGTACATTAGGTGTATGTCAAAAGTGAACAGAGTGAACTTTAGTAGATTGAATGTATTTCAGTTCATCATTTGAACTATGCAGGTAACCAAACTAAATACTGAAGTATATTGGCTGTGAAGTTAAAAGTTTCTTTTCACAGCCACCTAGTTACGTGTTCGATCTCATTGCATGATATTTTAGTTGAATGTTGTCTACGATTTGACGGGTACCTATGAGTGTTTCTTTTGTGATATGGGAATTTCATTGCCCATAAAAAACGATTCTTGTTCGATACGATTCTTCTTTGTGCTTCTATGCACCGCGATTTCTCAACGATAACATTTACATTAAGTTGGATATGAAACTGCCTTTTCGTACGAATACTCTTAATAATTATATACCTACATACGTATGTATTATATATATATAAAGTATGTATGTATATACATGTATATATGTATATGTATACATATATATATATGTATATATATATGTATATATATAAATGTATATATATATATGTGTATATATATGTATATATATATATATGTATACATGTATATATGTATATATATATGTATATATATATGTGTGTATATATATATATATATATATATATATATGCGTGTGTGTGTGTATCTGTGTTTGTCCTCTACAAACTCACACCACTTGGCAACCGGTGTTAGTGTGTTTGTATTTCGATAATCTAACAGTTCGGTACAAGAGCCGGGTTGAATAAGTATCAGACTTAAAAGATAATAGATGCTGGTATCGATTCGCTTAAATTCTTCTAGGCAGTACCCCAACATGACTGCAGGTTGACGACTGAAACAAGACAAGGATAAAAGATATGTTATGATATAATGTGTGTACACACAGAAACACACATATAAGGAAAAAGACCGAGAGTGAGAGAGGGAGAGAGAGAAAGAGAGAGTGATAGAGAAAGAGGGAGAGGGAGAGACAGAAAGATGGAGAGGGAGAGAGAAAGAGGGAGAGGGAGAGAGAGAAAGAGGGAGAGTGATAGAGAAAGAGAGAGAGAGTGATAGAGAAAGAGGGGGAGGGAGAGAAGAAGAAGAGACAGTTAGGTAAATTTCCATAATTTTATGTCTTTGGTTTGAAATCTTTTGCAGATTATACGAGAAATGTGACATTAATACTGTTTATGTTCCGCTCGAAAATTCCTAAGTCGATGAATGAAGGAAAATATAACCGTAGTTATATGTTTGCGTGTATGTGTGTATGTGTGTGTGTGCGTATGGTTGTTCATATATATTTATGCGTATGTATGACTCAGTATATTTCAGCACATTTACAATATATTAATTCTGTTTAAAAAGTTTATTACTCATTTCAAAGATTATGCAATAAGTACCCTCTGAACGGTTAGGCAGGAAGTGGAATTTTATAGTTTTGCTAAGCAGAGAAAAGGGATTTATCGCTTGTTAACATGGAAGTAAAACATAGTTATTGGTTTTATTCTTCGTTATTAATTTTTCAGAGTTTAATTTTATGCGAGCGTGTTAGCTGGATTAGGCTGAAGGTTTTGATTAAAAGAATATTTAAAAATGCACCTTAGTGGTGATTGTTTTAGCATGTCCGTTCATAAACGCTTAACGGTGCATAGTTAAAAGTTTCGAGACTAATAACTGTATTGGCTGGATGTTTGGACCAAAGGAGGTTTGGGAAAATGCTTGTTACTTGTAATGTCAGTAAATTATTAATAATATTATTGAATTCACAAGATTCGGTGAGTCGTCTATTCAATATAGATGAGAATTAAGTTTAAATTATTATTTTAATTACAATGTGCAGTGAGTGTGTGTGCATATGTATGTATATATATATATATATATATTTGTAAAAAAGAAGTTTGAAAATGCCACTATAATAGATAAATTTTAATTTTCACATGTTTCGGTTCTTGAAATAACGAACCTTATCAAAAAGAATTTTTTTATAATAAAGAGTATAATGGAATAGTTCATAATTGTTTCATACAATTTGGGCATCTCCAAATCACCAATCCAACTGACTTTTTTACCACTGCAGATATAAAATCAGAGGCGGCGACGATAGATTACATCGATATAAATGAAGACGATGTAATCAAGGTTATAGATGAAATGAAAACAGACTCAGCTACTGGCCCCGATGGATTCCCGGCAATCCTCCTAAAAGCATGTAAGAGAGTCCTAGCAAGACCACTGCAGTTCCTCTTTCAGAGCTTCCTTGCAGCTGGCAAACTTCCAAGAAAACTGAAGGAAGGTAAAATATGCCCCATTCATAAAGGAGGTAGCAGAGCGGAAGCCAAGAACTATAGACCTATCTCTCTGACCTCACACATCAGCAAGGTCATGGAACGAATAGTCAGAAGGAAGCTGATCACCTTCCTTGAAGAGAATGACTTGCTGCCCGACACCCAACATGGTTTCCGACCAGGGAGAAGCTGTTTAACTCAGCTCCTACAACACTATGACTGGGTGCTGAAACGGCTGCTCAACCACTCAAATGTGGAAGTGATATATCTCGACTTTGCAAAGGCCTTTGATAAAGTCGATCATGGAATGATATGTCACAAACTGCGTGATCTCAACATAGTTGGAAAACTGGGAGAATGGCTTCATGACTTTCTGAAAGATAGAAGTCAGGTGGTAGTGGCCAATGGGGCCACTTCCATTAACACGCAAATAGTGAGCGGTGTTCCGCAGGGCACTGTTCTGGGACCACTACTGTTCATAATGTCCCTCTCAGACATGCCCTCAGCCACGCAGAGAGCCACGATCACAAGTTATGCATATGATGCAAAAGTTTCACAGGCAATACAGAACCCTGAGGACACTAAACACCTGCAATGTGAGCTAGACAAAATATACAAGTGGGCCGAAAAGAATAGCATGCAGTTCAATGCTGAAAAGTTTCAAGCTCTATACTATCAGCATGCAAAACTAAATGCAATACCCAATGAATACACTGGACCCGGAGGAATAGCAATCCCAGAGGCACAATCAGTGCGTGACCTAGGTATTTACATGAGTGATGACGCGACCTTTCGCGTACATGTTGCTAAATTGGCAATGAAATGTAGACGACTGGCCGGATGGATCCTCAGAAACTTTAGAACAAGAGAACAAGAAACCATGATGGTCCTCTGGAGGACACTTGTCCTAAGCCACTTTGACTACTGCTCTCAGTTATGGTCACCATCCAGTGTCAAGTTGATCACAGAGCTCGAGGCGATCCAACGTAGCTACACGAAGAAGATAGCCTCTATGCAGAATGTAAGCTACTGGGAAAGACTCAAGAGATTAAAACTATATTCCCTGGAGCGTAGGCGGGAAAGATATGCCATAATATACATCTGGAAGATCCTGGAGGGAAGTGTCCTGAACTTTGGCATCGAGAGTTACGCAAATGCCAGAACTGGGCGCCACTGCGTGGTGCCTAGGACTCCAAACTTGCCATAAAGATGTAGGACAAGATTCTGTGATAGCCTGGGCTTCCGAGGCCCACAGCTCTTCAATATCCTCCCGAAGGACCTGAGAGACCTGCATGGGGTGGATGCAGATGTCTTTAAAATGAAGCTTGATCTCTTCCTGTCGGGTGTCCCAGATGAACCAACTTCACGGCAGGAGGGGCGGATGAGGGCAGCTGCATCGAACTCTCTCATGCACCAAATAGCAGTTGCTAGAAAGCCTTCATGAAGTGAAACCAAGTAGCAACACCAAATGGCGGTGCCCCAGCATGGCCACAGCTCATAAGCTGAAACTAGAATCAATCAATCAATCAATCAATCATACATTCAATAGAGTCCATGCTATATACATAAAAAGTATAATGGAACAGTTCCTAATTGTTACATACATTCAATAGAGTCCATGCTATATACATTCAATAGAATCCATGTTCTTGAAAAGGCGAAAAATATATTATAAGGTGTAAGTCGTTCCTTACTGTTTTGTCAAGTGTAGTGCAGGAGTTCATTATAGATTTTACCTTGTGTTCCGATGGGAGCAATAGTAGTGATTCTTGATTGTCGACTGTTAGCGTAATATATAGGCGTAGGAGTGGCTGTGTGGTAAGTAGCTTCCTTACCAACCACATAGGGCAAGTGTCTTGGGCAAGTGTCTTCTACTATAGCCTCGGGCCAACCAGAGCCTTGTGAGTGGATTTGGTAGACAGAAACTGAAAGAAGCCTGTCGTATATATGTATATATATATATTCGTGTGTGTGTGTATGTTTATGTCTGTGTGTGTTTGTCCCCAACATTGCTTGACAACCGATACTGGCGTGTTTACGTCCCCGTAACTTAGCGGTTCGGCAAAATAGACCGATAGAATAAGTCCTGTGGTCGATTTGCTCGACTAAAGGCGGTGCTCCAGCATTGCCACAGTCAAATGACTGTGTGTGTGTGTGTATGCATATATATATATATGTATATATATATATATATATATATATTACATTTGTATTCATATACTTGGTCATATCTAAAGGTTCCCGGATTAGTTACGTTTAATAAAGGAATAACTTATTTCCCTAAGTTTTTACATCATCTCCTTCGAAATAGTCATCTTGGGACACCGGTTTCAGCGTTTCTGTCACTTCTGGAATCCGGTCTGGAAGTCGTTATCTGTAAGCGACCGAGGACCTACGAGTCGTTCTGGATCTTGACAACGGTGTCAAAACGGCGACTTTGAGCTGCATTTTCGTCTTGTGGGAATGCTGGTATCCGGTGAAAAGGGCGGGTGTGGAAGCGATACCATGTTGTTTTTTGGCCAGAAACTCACGAAAGAGAAGAATTCGCTGACAGGGTGTATTGTCGTCGTGAAGAATCCAATTCTTCGCACTCCAATGATTCGGTCGCTTTCGCCGAATGTCCTCCCTCACACACTTCAAAACGTCTCAGTAGAACCCTCGATTGACGGTCTGGCCCGGGCGTACCAATTTTCGTTACACAATAGCTTGGTTGTCGACAAAATTAAAATAAAGATGAACATGTTCCTGGTTGAGTTGCGGTTCTGTCTTGCATTTGTTGGTCGTGGAGATGAATAGCTCTTCCGTTGTGACGACTGCTGCTGCTTCTCAAGATCTGACCCGTAGCCCCAACTCTCGTCACTGGTGATGATCTTCGACATGAAGGGTGGGTCATCTGCGGCACGCCGACGGAGATCTTGACAGATGTCGACGCGATGTTCTTTCTGCTCAGTGGTGTGTGCCTTTATGTGTAACTGAGAAGTGTCTGACATTTTCTAGAACACCATTTTTCTACTCACATACGTGATTACTCCGGTCGCATAGTGGTTTACAGCAGCCGGATCTTTTTTCCCACATTTACATTAAAAATTATACTTATTTCTGAAAATGTAATCTTATACTACTGTGTAAATGGATACAAGGATATAAAGTATACTTCTTGTTAAGCCTTTGCATTTATTTTTGTCTTTGATTTTATCACTGATTCTATGTATATATAAATGTTTATATGCATGTATGCATATATGTATGACTGTGCGCATGCGTTTGTACATGTGTACGTCTCTTTTGTCTCGCTACATAATTTGCTTTTACGAGACATTATTTAACACCGGCTGATTGAATGCTTGCATTAGCCTAATTTTTGCGGTTCGGTCGCAGTATACACCGTTAGAATAAGTAACATACTATCAACGTAAGTATTGGTATTGATTTAACTGAAAACAAAACCTTCACGGCGGTGCCCTATCGTGACCGAAGTTAAATGATTGAAGCCAGAAAATGTTACACATAGAATACAGACTGAAAATCAATATGCTTTTTAAATTCAAAAGCAAATTTTTCAGTATAGTGTTAACAATTATCTATTTGTTTTTAATAATTAAGAAACTTTATTAACCTTTAAAAATCGATTTAGATATGCTAAGTGTGTTCATTTTGTTATGATCATCTTCCTTCGAACTTTTGCATTGCACAGTGTAGATTTACAAAGTATTATGTAGAGTTTAATTTGCTGTTTAAAGTAAAATGGTGAATCAAACCGACCGCCTACAGTACAAATAGATACTCTCTCTCTTTACTCTTTTACTTGTTTCAGTCATTTGACTGCGGCCATGCTGGAGCACCGCCTTTAGTCGAGCAAATCGATCCCGGGACTTATTCTTTGTAAGCCCAGTACTTATTCTATCGGTCTCTTTTGCCGAACCGCTAAGTGACGGGGACGTAAACACACCAACATCGGTTGTCAAGCAATGCTAGGGGGAGAAAAACAGACACACAAACACACACACACATATATATATATACATATATACGACAGGCCTCTTTCAGT
>NC_043005.1:46947111-46962111 GCF_006345805.1 Octopus sinensis | reverse complement strand
AAGTATGTGAAAACTGCAACAAGATGGCGTAAAATTCACATCACTTGAATTCTGAAAAATATTTTAACTTCAACCACAACCCGTTATTCTACCACACAATCACACCTCACTTACACTACGATACTGTATAACATATTGCACTAGTTTACTATAACCTATAACTGCCAAGCAGTAATATTTCATGTTTTTTTTTTTGTTTTCTGTAAAAGTTTTTCAGACAAACAAGGATACTGTATCAAAAGAAAGTTTGTATTTTTCCCCCACGTCCTGTGTTTTTCACATGCCTTGGTCCAGAGATCTTTCTCAATGCACGTGATTAGTATCGTTGCATGATAAAAGAAACAGCTAATATCAACGGTCGCAGTTCATGCTGTGTCAGTGTCATTCAGTACGTATGCACAATAGTTCTTTGAACGTATGCATTTATGTACGCATGCCTGTATGCAGACATAGGTGTATACACGCATATATGCTACTATTTAATTAGTAATATGCACGTGCATTTTTGTTCATCTTTGTGTACATGTGTGTATGTGTATGTTTGTGTGTGTGCGCGCGTCTGTGTCTGTGTATTATCCACATATAACGTTATATACATTTATGCATACACAGTCATATATATATCTAATTATGTTAAACATGCATCATGATGCGAATGTTTGTGTGTGTGTGTATGCGTGTGTTGCCGGGTCATAGTCCTAGTGCATGTATATATGTGTATATATATATATATATGTGTACGTATTACATGTACATCTATATATATACATCTACACATAAAATACAAAATACAAAGTTATATCTTGATATCGCTAGTGATAACAATACTCAAAATATATAACAGACTGGAATTGTAGGCCCGCCTCTTGCAATTTCAATCTATTGTATATTGTCTTTCCTCCTGTATAGAAGTGTTGCTACAATCCAGCCTACCTCTACTTCTTGGGGGACATTTTAAATTTTTATCCGGGACGTCCTACGTCCCAGATATAAAGGTAAAAATAAAATATTTCCACTTTGCAAGGTTCGAGTCGAGTACTCCCTTGCACGCTCCGTTGACTCGAACCTTGCTTCTATTGTGGCGTATTTTCCACCCCTGGTTAGATATCTTTCATAGTCGCACCAAGACACTTTTTGATGGTGCTTTCCTCCGGGTGTTCAAATCTTTTTTTTCTCTCCATCGTATACTTTATAGACAATAGTCTTTTCTTTAATTTAATTTTTTATTTCGTTTGTTAGTGTTATCCTAGATTCACCGTCTTTGTCGGTGATCAATCCGAAATAGGTTTGTATTTCTTCCATTTTACTTTTAATGAGTTCGAAGGCATTCTAATAAAAATGCTTCCGTATAAACGGTGAAAATATTTTTTTTTGCCGATGACACTCCCCGGACACTAAGTAAGGCGTGTGTAAAATTTGAATGAAATTGGTTGTGTAGTTGTCAAGTTTTAGGGAAACACACACACAGACAACAGACAGACAGACCCACATTCTCAGTTTTATATATATATATATATATATATGTGTGTGTGTGTGTGTGTGTGTGTGTGTGTGTGTGTATATATATATATATATACATGCATACATATACTAGTTGAATAATCCGTCTTTACTGGGCAATTTTCAAAATAGAATGTCTGAAATAATTTTTTGTTTATTCCATGTCAGACCATGCTTTCCTCGACAGATAGGCCTCTTGAACATGACAGACATTTGCAAAGTTTTCGCACAAAAACTTCGTTGAGAATTTTTTCGTTTTTAAATTATTTACATGTCTTTTCGACCATTTCACATGACTTAATTCATTAAAACTTAAAAAACTTCAGCAGTTCTTACAACTTTGGTGGTTTTAATGCTTTGCTTTTGTAATAAAAATTTTTCCTTGCATTTGCTTTCATTTTGTGACAGACAGCTAAAGTGCAGAAAATGCCAGCTTTCAAATCCTGTTTTCTGATTAGGTAAAATTGATTAAACTTTAAACCTCGGTAACGTTTTTCTGAAATTCTTCTGGATCAAATAGATGACAAAATCGGATTTATCGCGAAAAATCATATTAATATACCAGAATTTCACAATATGTGACAGCAACAGGGAAGAGCCTACAAAAGTAGAGAGGCAGACAGTTATAGAGAGGCACGCACACGGACGCATGCACGCACACACACACGTACACGCACACACACACATTTACAAATTTACACATAGCTAATTGCGAGTTCAAAATGGTGTAAAGTAGACATATGTATGTATATACGTATGTATATATATGTTTGTATGTGAGCGCGTATGACTGTGTGTCAATGTTTCTTTGCGATGGAATAGCCGCCCACCCCTCTCTACTTTCTTTCCATTCTTCAGGATTTTAAAAGTTAATTATGTGCATGTGCATGTGTGTTTATGTGTGTGTGTCTGAGTGTGTATGCATGTATCTATGTATTTATGAAAGCATATTATGCAGTTTCGCGTATATATACGTGAACGACAGCTGTATTAACGCTATCATCCCTCTGCCACTCCATATTTGTCGCTTATACAAAGCTTTTCTCCCCTTTCCTGATATCAGCGACACTAACTATGCCATCACATTTCCCTCGCACTAACACTATTTGCATAATTCTCATTTTATGAAATAATAGCCCACACCCCATTATAGATATTTATTGGAATCCAATCAGTCTATTATTAAACCAGATGTTAGTTTAACATATATGCAAAGTTTCTTTGACGTAGGCAGTAAGATAGTAACAAACATCGACAGGCAGAAATTGACGGGTGTAATCTTAACGTAATAACATTATGACAAAGAAGACTGGGAATTTGAGCAATACGCACAATTCATCCGACCAGATTCCGCACAGTTTCTATCCACATAATTTCATTTCTGACCCATGAATCGACACAATGTAATGTTGGAAAGACATTTGTCAAAGGTACTGCGAAGTGTTACAGACCTGAAACCTCAGGTTCGCGGAGTCTGCTTCTTAACAATTATTTTAAAATGTTAGACTTTTTTCTGCCGGATCGTAAATCCTACGATTCCGTTACCACACGCAAACACACACACACACACACACACTTAGACCCGCACTCAGAAGCATGTATGTGCGTATGTGTATCTATGCATGTATGTATGTAAAAGATACATATAGATAAAGACATAAATATATGGATTTTCTACTGTCTGGATCTTATAAGACGAAGGAAATTATGGTAAATCTCTTAAATTTTTCAATTTCTTCTTGAAGGGAACGCTACCTAGAGGTGAATTTAATGTGACGCACCTCGAATGCGTGAGCAGAAGAGTCCTTGGATGCTGCAGGGGGGGGGGTTGAAGGCATGATAGAACAATTGTTTAGAGTGAAAAGTAGTCCAGGTCAATTGTGCCTGATCCTATATGAGTTGTCATTTTACTCCTTGTGAGTACCTTTATTATCTATTTTTGTAAGTATCTAATATTTTACGTTTCGTGAAGCTCGTTATGCGGATAGTAGAAGCAAAAATGATACAGGATGAATTTGTAAACAACGTTTAGTTACGTCACTTTATGTTGTGATTTCCGTATACACCGGTCGATAAAATCAAGAACGAGTCGGAGACTGAAATCGATATAAAAGACAAAACACCTCTACTACAATATGTGGCCTTTATACCTATATTAATATTCATTCTTATCATCATTATTATTGCCACTGTTATTGAATTTAATTTATGACGCTGATTTTCAAGCATTTTCCTCTTTTTAATGTTGCTATTCCATTTGTTTAAGTATTGTTTTAGCAGTTGTCACGCGTGAGACATGTTACGTTAATGTATGATGAAAGATATAGGTTCTAAATAAATAGTATTGAAAGTATTTTGTTGCTGTTGTCCTAAGACACTGATCAGAGTGATCAATTGGATACACTACTACAGCTGGTGCCGAACATCCTCCTCTTAGTCTGACTTGTACCGCTTCCGCAAGCAGATTTTGTTGACCGAGGCAGACATTTCGAATTCAAATTAAAAACACCATTGAAGAAAAACAGGAAAATGAGTGTCAAATTCGTTTTAAATTACATTCAGAAAAGAAAGAAAGGCAAAAAAGGAAATAGTGGTGTAGAGGAAATAGAAAAGTAATTTCCTCTAGATGTTTCGATGTATTGTTCAAGATCCGGTCAACTAGAAAGAGAAATAAAAGAATAACAAAACCAAGAGTAAAATATCGACTCCTTCCTTTCTGGAAGTACCGATTTCATGCTAGTAGTTAGTCGCTTGCTGGTAGAAAACATTAGGCCATGCACTACTGAGACCCAATATGTTTATCATCATTTCTAGTGTTAACATGTTGTTTCTGACCGGTGTAATGAGACTGCTGTATTAGTACTGCCGCAGGCTATAATAACACACTTTTCTTCTAATCACACTTTCTTCAAACCGGCATTATTTGCGAATAACAAGGAAATATCTTCTCACTTGGAGCCTCCCATCGATGTTATTATCAGCTTCTTTTTCTTTATTCTTTCCCCGGTAATCATTCCGGTTCACTTTCTGTTTATTTTATCTCCACATCTTTCTGTATATTTATTTTTCTCTTAATGTCTAGTTCTTTATCTTCTTTTCTGTTTCATTCTGTTTTCTTTCTTTACCTTCACCTCAGTCTCTACACCACCACCCTCTATATTTCTCTCATATCAATGTGATGTTTATCTCACCTACCAACCTTTCACTAGGAAACACCGATACAGCACTTGTATACTTCACATGTATTTACTGTCTTCTTGTGTCCGTCTCATCCTAATGATTGTTCCAGTTTCTTACAAGTTTCGATAAGTTTTGATTTAGAATTTAGGCTAGTATTTTTTCTGACCGTGTCGCTTTCAGCACTCCCTATACTAACATGTCCAGTTATTGGATGAAAATATGTCCATCGGCAAAATTCTAGAATCACCGTTAAATAATGTTGTTTTCTAAGGATTCAGGAAAACGTAGATGTTTCGTGAGGAGAAGGAACTTTCAGATTTCTTATTTAACAACCGGTCATCTCTATTCAGCCAACAAACAAATAGTCGGCTAACTTGTCTGTCAAAATATGGCAACGGAGTCAATGTTGTAGCATATAATTTATCGTACAAAAATTAATGGGTATCCTGCGAGTGAAGCATTCCGAATAAAATGTATCTGTGGAGGTGAGAAGGAATCGGCGGAAAGAAAAAGAAACGCAAAATAGGAAAATATTTACAATGAGCATTTTCTCGCTGTATAGTATTGCCTTTTTGCTTCTAAGAGTGTGCACAAAAAAGAAAAAAAAACAAAATGGAGTTTTCTGGATGTTTTATCTGGAAACAATCATCATAAAACACGAAAATAGACTGATGTTTGTAACACAATTTTTGCTTTTCTTACGACAAAAGAAACAATTATTGTTTGGTATAAAATCAGCCTTTTGACTTTTTTTTCTGTAGAATCTATTTTATGGTTAGTATTTGCGTATAAAAAGCGAAAAAGCAACATATTCATGAGGAGACTTAAACGTTCTAGACACGTAGGAACTGAGTAACTATTAGTAAGGAGACATTTAGTGACTACTTTAGTTTAGATTATTACCATAACGAACTCACATGGGAAAAATCTGTGCTTATGCCTACGTATATACATGAACTTTTACAAGCATAAAATATATGCACACTCACACATACTGGACAAAAATATATACGGATACAGTGACTTATATATAAATGTATCAATGTGTGTATGTGTGTATATATATATATATATGTGCGTGTGTGTATGTGGTGGGCAGTGTGTGTGAGGTGGGCAGTGTGTATGAAGTGGGCGGCGTGTGTATGTGTGCGTGTCTGTGTTTATGCAGCTTTGCGTCAACAAAGAAAAAAGTGCAAATATTCTCAAGTTTGTAAGAGATTTGTTTATACGCTCAATCATAAAACATAATCTAAAATATATGTGTCTAATCCGGGTTCAGATAGTGTGATACTCTCACAAAAGAGTAGTTAGGCTTCAATTATGTCTGTTACACACAGGCAGACATAAACACACACATACATTTATATATATGTATGTATGTATATATCTATGTGTCTTTCTCTCTCTGTATGTATGTATATATATATATGCAGCGGTATCAGAGAAAGGTGAATTGCTTTCATTTCATGCACGAAATTATATTCGTCTACAAAATATTAGCTTTTTGTGGTGCAAAAAGAATGTTTCAATAAAAATTTTGAGGTTAAAGGGTTTTTTTTTTCCTTTATTCTTTATCTTCCTTTCTTCTTTTAATCAAGAGAAATTCTTGCTGAAACTATTTCAAATTCCCTGAGGGCAAATTAAATCGGATATTCATGCTATCTCGGACTTTTTTCTTTATCCTCTGTCTCTCTTTTGACACATATATATATTAATATATGCATATATATATATATATATATATATATATATATGTATGTATGTATGCATGTATGTATGTATGTATATATATATATATTTATATATATGTGTGTGAATGTATGTAATGTATACATATATATGTATGCATAAATATATATTTATACATATAAATATAAATATGTAATGGGTATACAAAAACATTTTTATGATTATACGTGTGTATGTGCATGTTTATACACACATACTTACAAACACACACACACACGTACACACATATTCCTATATATTTATTTATATACTTATATAAACGACGGTACCCAGTATGACTGTAAGCTATTGAGCCGAAACTAGGATATGTATGTGTGTGTGTGTGGGGGGGCGAATGTGTGTGTTTGTGTGCGTTTGTGTGGGGGGGGGGGAGGTGGATAGATGAGAACCGGTGTCCCGGAAAAGTTCAGAAAAAGTTTAACGTTTTACATGTGATGAAAGTACTTCAGCTTTTGCATACATCAGAAGATATATACAATTTATGCATAGGCTATATATGTATTAACCATAGTTAAAGTTAGTAACTCGCTGTTATCCGGTGCTCAGTCAGAAACAAACAACCGACAACCAGAAACTAAAAAGAGAATGTACTGTCTCTTGTATTTTTCTAGACTACACCCACACACTCACACACACACATATACAGCATTTCTATTTATTTCCCATTGAAGTACCCATTATCGTTATCATCTAAATAACATGGCAAGAATTAAATACATGTAAGCACGTCTGTAACGTTCATCAACAGGTGATATAATGCAACTAATGAAGGCGCCGAGCAGGCCGAAACGTTAGCACGCCAGGCGAAATGCTTAGCAGTATTTCGTCTGCCGTTACGTTCTGGGTTCAAATTCCGCCGAGGTCGACTTTGCTTTTCATCCTTTCGAGGTCGATAAATTAAGTACCAGTCACGCACTGGGGTCGATATAATCGACTTAATCCGTTTGTCTGTCCTTGCTTGTCCCCCTCTGTGTTTAGCTCCTGTGAGCTGTAATGAAATAGATGTAATGAAACTAATTTTCGAGTTTTGAATGCTTTTCAGAAACACAGACGTTGGTGGACATTCAGAAGAACAAACCGGCATTTATCGACAAGGGTGGGAGAGTGACAGAATCTTTAGAACAACAGGTTAAACCATCTTGCAATATTTTTCCAGCTCTTTACGTACTGAGTTCAAATCATGACAGCGACGAATTTTGACTGCCATCCGTTTCTCTTAGCGTAGCACAACAAAATGGCTGAAAGGCAAAATCGTTAGAGCGTTGGACAAACTGTTTCACGGTATCTGTTTCATTTGCGTACGGTCTGTGGCGTGTAGACATGAGTGGCGAACTTGTTTGAAACTAGCCAGCAAGATGAAGTCCTGATAAATAGTAAATAGTCCGGGGAAAGCTTCAGGTTAAAAGCCTTGTTAGTGGATTTGGAAGACGGAAACTGGAGAATCCCATTTTATATATATGTGCGCGCGCACGTCTTTGTGTACGCATGTGTGTGCATCTGTGCATATGTTGCTGTCTTTACGTTATGTTTATCTCCCGCTGTCTCTTGACAACCGGTGATGCATTGTTCGCATCTCTGTAATTTAGCAGTTCGGCGAAAGAGAGACCGATGGAGACTTAAAATGAGAGACATAAGAATAAGTTCTCTGATCTATTCGTTCGACTAAACCCTTCCAGACGGTGCCCCAGTATGACCGTAATCCAACGAATGAAAGAAGTCAAAGTCGGATATTGTCAGTTAATCCTGAACGAAAACAGCAAGGAATTATCTTTCTATTTCCACATGAAATCTTCATGAGAAGTGCATAGGCTTTATCAAAAAATTAAGTGAGGGATTTCTTGAAACTTGAGTGAACGCGAGTGGCATAGTAGTTGAGGTATTTTATCCACGATCGTAAGGTCGAGAGATCGATTCCCGACAGTGCTTTCTTTCCTTGAGCAAGACGCTTTATTTCACGTTGCTAATGTCAACTCAGCTGACAAACACGCGTTGTACCTCTAGTTCAAAGGACCATTCTGTGCCACGCTAAATCTCCCAGAGAACTACGTTTAGAATCATCATCATCATTGTTCGACCGTGGTCGAGACAGTGGAATTTACCATGCTACGCCAGACTTCACGGTCCATCATGGCATTACGGAGGTCCTGTTGCTGAATGCCTGTATCCCTGGAGATTACATCAGGGTAGGAGAGTGTGCGCCCTCTGGTATTGCGAGTAGATGGCTTCCAGAGAAGAAGAGTAGAAATTACCTCTTTTTCAGCTCTACAACAATGTCCAGCAAACTGGACTCTCTTACCTTTCACAAGAGATGACACAGGTGGTAGTTTCCCATATATTTGCATTTTGGTTGGATGGCGCTTCCACGAGAGATTTTGAGCTCTCATAAGGAGGTGAGTATAGGTTCCATCCAACCGCCTCTCAAGCTTCTTTGATAACGTCCAGGTTTCTGAGCCATATAGTAGAATTGATTCGACTGTGGCTTTGAAGATTTCAAGTTTGAAGTCTCTACTTAGATTACATGTGTCTGTGAAGTGCTCGGTTACTTGCACGCCAATTTCACGAGCACGGTATTCCGTTCGTCGGACCAACTGAAAAACTCGTCGTCGTATCCGATGAGTGACAGTTCTCTCTCTCTCTGCTCTCTCTCTCCCACCTCTCTCTCTCTCTCTCTCTATTTAATTTCTGTCTTTTTTATTTTGCCTATTGATGACGTAGGGAGTAAAACAATTTATTGAAACCTTAGGAAAATTCGAATCAATAGACTAGTATTAATTATGTATAACACTGAAAAATTCAACAACTCAATTCTTAGAATCAATAACTAAATATAGGATGTTTCATTAATTTCGTGATTGCAATAAGAGTATTATCAAATGTACGAGCTAAAACGGAAAATAAAATCCTAAATTATGAGAAAGTTTCGCACTTCTTAATATTTTATTTCGAAGCAATTGATACGAGGAAAACACATCAAGCGATAAACACCCACCTACATATATATCTGTGCATAATATAATATATCATGATATTATATTATAAAATGTGATGTTATGTTATGTTATATTATTATATATACTATATATATATATATATTATGTGTGTATGTTTGTATGTGTATATATATATATATATATATATATATATATATATATATATATATAGAGAGAGAGAGAGAGAGAAAGAGAGAGAGAGGGAGAGAGAGATGTGTGTATATATATAGAGAGAGAGACATATGTGTGTAAAAAAATGTACGTGGTATTTAAGATCAGAAGATATTGACAAGAACATAATTTTGAATGTCACATAATCAAGCACTTCTCCCTTCTCAAGATATATTTATGACGTTCTCATTTATCTCACATCTATGGGAGGACAGTGCTACATTTATAACTGCTTGCCTGAGTCTCTCAACTAAGAAAAATTTGTCAAGTTTGATATCTTGGCGCTGCTGAAAAAGCCCGATCGTCTCAATGACGTTCGAAGGTTGTTCATTTTGACCACGTTTGACACATCTTAGCTTTGGTCTTCTACCTCCTTCGCGACATTGAGCACAAAGAAAACGGCTATGTTCATAAAGTTTACCATCTTCGAATCACGGTGGCTGACGGTTTGAGTTAGGAAGAAGACGTGTCGTTTGATTTCTCGTGTCACATTAGAATCTGCCTTTGACGATGTTACCGATATATTTTAAAGTGGAATAAGAAATTTAATACATGATGAACGCTGCGTTTACAGAAACATGCATCTGGCCTTCCACCACTGCTGCTGGACGAATATCTTCTGATTCTGATATATTTGTGCTTTTAAACACAGTTAATTCATACGAGATATTATCTCGAAACGAATACCGTCTTTTGTAATATATTTGCATTAAGTATGATACGCAGATGTCTATTTTAATCTAATAGTCTTTATGTAGCATATTACGAACATGTGTTTGTGTGTGTCCGTGTCTGTGTGTATCTGTGTATGCGTGTCTTATGTGAGTACATGTATGTGTGAATTTATATATGTGTTTGTGACTATATATGTTTATGTATAATTTTCCACTCTTATGTTAACTTACTTGTATGCTCTCAATTATCTTCAATCAAAGAAAAGTGTTATGTCTTTACTTAATATATGTTATATCTTACAAATCAAATATTTTGTGCCAATATCGTGGCACAACTAAACCTTCTATAAACGTGTATGTATATTTAATCTATATTTTGTCTCCACCAAACATATTTTGTATGCCTAACATAAAAATAAATGCAAAAGGGTAACAAAAGCGCATTTGTATATGTGCAACTGTCAGAATTATTCCTTCGGAGCTTAATGCGTTTTAAGAATTGGAATTTCCTTAAGAAAATGTGGTCAGAAAGAATACAGCAGGCTCGGATATCCTGCAAAATATTATTTTTGTTTTCATACAAAGAAGTTGTTTACAATTTATTAAGAATAACAATATAAGTATATCTAGTTTTATGGAAAATTTTCAACAACACGAAGGAAATATTTCTATATTGGCGAGAAGCTATGATAATTTACCTCCATTTCAAATATTAATTGTCCTTCAGCTTCAATCAGTCTCTAAAAATGATAAATAATAACACTTTCGCATAACTGAAATGTTCTTCCTTCAGTCAAATTTCTATATTGTTTTGCTGGGATACAATTAAACAGTTGGCTATGATCGCTATGAAAGTGCAGTGCAGATTCATACAATAGGACATTACAACATTGGAACGTTATTAGTAAAGCACATTCTTGATGGTTTCCAGCGTATTAATTTGTTAACATAAGGACAATTAAACTGAAAAGGCAAGTCCAATACCATCTTAATCAGTTTTGTTTGAATTCATTGGAAATTTGTTTGAAGTGTCATAGAAATTCATCTATAGGTTTCAACTCTTACAACATCCGACAGTTTATGCCTAAAGCAAGTATTGAGATGTGTTACCGAGAACATCATGCAATGTATTCTTATTATATTCAGCGAATATATATGCGTGTGCGTGTATGTATGCGTGTGTGTGTATGTATGTATGTATGTATGTATGTATGTATGTATGAAACGAGATTCCTATTTTTGTTTTGGAGAAGTGTGAAGTTGCGATTCCTTCCCTCTGCAATAGTGTTAATATGCAATAAATGTGAGAGCGACAACAGATCATTTATAGTATCGTGATGGAACTTCTTAAAACAAGCACAACTACGCAATAAATAGATTATAAAGCTATTAAAACGTGCGAATCCCAGTTTTCATGACATCACTTATACAGTATATTGTAAACATGTTTAATGTCTGAGTTAAGTTTTTAATATGATTACATTTCTTCGAACTATTTATCCTTACGTTTAGTCCAATAATTATATCGAATACTTAGTCTGGGTTTGATTCCTAGACGGAAGCATTTCATTCCGATTTTACAGATATAGACGTTACGAGTAAATTTTCAACGGGTCAGTCACCGCATATATGAAGACTAGAGTATGTGCACAATTATAGTTGCGGGGATATCGCAGAAGCTGGGTGTTTTTGTTTTTGTTTTCCCAACAATGTTTACATTTTATGCGACCTACCCACCTATCTACATACATACAATTATACATACACAAACACATAAACATGCACAAATACACACATACGTGTGTGTGTGTGTGTAGTGAGGGAGCGTGTCCAGGCGGTTAGGTTGAGGCATCCACAATCGTAAGAGTGTTATGTTCTTGAGCAAAACACTTCGTCCCACTTCGGTTATGAATGACCAAGGGATTGCAGCTAGAAGCTACCCTCCGAGACACAAGTACGGGTGACGTTGTTGATGGAATACCAGCAGTCGCCCATGCATACCAGCCACCCATCGCCATGTGAAAGTGCATGGCTCAGTGACTAGAGCGTCGGGTTCACAATGATGAGGTAGTGAGTTCGATTCCCGGACCAGGCTGTGTTTTGGTTTGTTGAGCAAATCACTTTGTTTCACGTTGCTCCCGTTCACTCAGTGTCGAAATGAGTTGTGACGCCACTGGTGCCAAGCTGAATCAGCCTTTGCCTTTCTCTTGGATAACATCGATGGCGTGAAGAGGGAACGCTGGTATGCCTGGGCGACTGCTGGTCGCCCATATATACGTACATACATACATACAAAGAGAGAGAGAGAGAGAGAGAGAGATCTGACAGACTCCTGTGCAGTTTATGACGACTAAATTTTACTGATAAGGCATTAACTAACTTGAGGCTAACGCAAAAGTGACTTCCCTTAAGTACTGCGGAGAGGGATCGAATGCGTAATTTTTAAATCGGAACTTTGAATATCTCAGCCAAGCTAATGCCTTGGCACTTTGGACTTATATAAAAGTTCCGTATTTAAACTGTTCATGACTTTTCAAAAGAAATTAACCCGTTTCAAGGGGCGTTCAAAACCACATTCCGAATAAAATTGGTCAGATTTTCGTTTTCCACCGCTATGTTTGCCACATATTCTTGTATTATTTTCTTTTTACATCTGTCTTTACGTTCTGAGTTCATATTCCTCTGAGGTCGACTTTGCCTTTCATCCTTCCGATAAATTAAGTAGCAGTTGTGTACTGGGGTCGATCTAATCGACTGGCCCCCCTCTCCCAAAATTTCGAGTTTTGTGCCTAGATTAGAAAAGAAAACATTATTTCTTTTCTTTTCACAAAGCAGAAAGGTTTTATAATTAAGATATTGGAATTTTTTAATGACCATGCCTTAAACGGCACCAGTCGATGATCGAAACCAAGGTATGAATTTAATTCGCATAATTTATAATAGGCCCTTCTAAAACCTCGTTTCTCCCTTATGAAGCTCAAATAGTCAATGTTTTGAATTAACTGCAAATTAACGTTTGAAATTCATTTTATTTTATTTTATTCCATATTTTAAAATTCTTATTGTATATTTGTAGGAACGTGGTAGGTGGTTAACAAATTCACTTCTAGTATTTTGTTACGCTTGTTTTATACTTTGCAAGTTCAAATCTCATTGAACTCAACATAGCTTTTCATATATTGTAACCCAATAAGTAAAATATATATCAAATACCCGAGGAAATATAATCAACCATCCTAAAATATTGGTGCTAAGTGAGCTGTCTGTTTGTAGCGTTATCAAAGTAAAATATTTGAAATGGCGTCGATTAGAACCGAACTTATTATATCGTGAATTTGGCTCTCCCGGACCTTAAAGTCTTTTTATCTACAATACGTGTACTTTGGTTTCAAATCTTGTTCAAGTTATTTTACTCTACTCCCGGCTGATGAGGCGTCTTTAAAATGCATAAACGTCAAAAACTCCAATTTTTATTCGTTTACTTATCTGAAATGTTGTATCTAGCCAAGAGAAATCAATATATTCCTTTTATTTCCCGTCTATCTAAAACGATTAAAATCAATTGCGAAACAAGTACAGCACAATAATTTTTATTTTCTCTTTCCTTAATGCTATTCGTTTGTTTGTATCGGGTCTGTCAGTCTAATTGGATTGCTGTTGGATACCATTTAACAGAAAGTAATTTATCATATATTTTCAATGCGTTTCGCTTTAAACAACGAAAGAACTCAAATTACGTCAGACTGCTACAAGGGATTCTTCCGTTTGAGACTTAAATCTCAGAAAATCTGAGGTGGATAATATTTTGGGAAAAAGTGGAATTCGGTTCACTGAAGTGGAACCAAAGAAATCACTTGCTCGTTGTGCTTGGATGAGCCCTGCAGCCATGGACGACACAGTTCTTTGCCGAATGAACGAGTTAGCAGACATCTAAGAAGGATGGTAGTAGAGAGCTTTGGTCAACGTATGCCAGCTAGGATCAATAAAAGTCATTCGACCAGAAATTATACACTACTCCCAATAATAGTGTTGAAGAAGAAGAAGAAGAAGAAGAAGACGAAGAAGAAGACGGTGAGGGTGTTAGGCGAACAAAGAGTGTAAGACAAGTTGGCGGCAGTTATAGCAACGGTGAAGATGGGGATTTGTGCTGGCAGTGGCTGAGGTTATGGGATTATCAGGGTGACGGTTGAGATAGCGTAGCACCGGATTTAAAGGAAAAAAAGAAAAATAGAGGGAAAGTCAAAAACATTATTCACTGATCCCTTCTGAAATAGAATTCGGACGTAAGGATGAATACACAAGATACACCTCATTCTGGGGTACATATTTCTTGAAAGACTTATTTACTGAAGAATGCTGTTTTTAAGAAGGGAGAACAAAAAAAAAAGAAGAATCAAGAATAAAAAAATGAAAAACAAACCTCTTAGCTTATTTTATGGAGATCACTTTTACGTCAAAACGACGTCTGCGAGATTGGGAATGGGTCTGTCATATTAATAAGTTTTGTTTTCATTGTATTACACAGCTACCAAACCAATCGTTGTCTGTACTACTACTTCACCATAACAATAGTCAACAACCCCATCATCATCATTACTACTACTACTACTACTACTGCTGCTGCTGCTGCCACTACCACCACTACTACTGCCACCAATACTACTACCACCACCACCACCACTACTACTACTACTACTACTACTACTATTGCAGCTACAGCTGTTGTTGGTGTTTTG
>NC_043005.1:46922111-46937111 GCF_006345805.1 Octopus sinensis | reverse complement strand
GCCAAATCTTTATGTTCATCTACTGTAAATGTATGAAGATTTGGCTAATATTGGTCAAGCTAATTTTCAGCTAGAATAGTTATCTTTTCCATAGAGCGAATATTGGCCATAGTATATTGGATGATGGTTGTAAACTTGGGTCAGAAGTTCATTATAAACCCAGTTAAGTTAAATTACGACAAATAAAATAACTTAGGTTCGAAATATAAGCACACTGAATGCTTTATTTATATACACACACATTTATGTATATATATATATGTATTTATATACATACATACATGCATACATACATACATACATACATACATACATATATATATATATATATATATATATATACATGTGTATATATATATATATATGTATATGAATATATATATGTGTGTGTTTATATGGCTATGTATATATATATATGGGCAAATAACAGACAGGAAAAAGCAACAGCAACCAATTAATTAGAGTACACAAATGAGTATATTAGATTGATGTTCAGTGTAAGTTTTAGATACCAAAATAGATGTGGAAGTGGCGTTTCAAACATGGCTCTACATCAGAGCCATGCTACATACATACACACATGCACACACGTATATATTTATGTATATATATATGAAAGTATAGTTCATACATACATACAATCATGCATACATACATACATACGTAATAAATATATACATACACGCATACATCTTCTTCTGTAAAAATACTCTTGTGTTTTTCTCCGTGACAACATATGAATGATAAAGGATAGGGTGATAGATGAATTTGAAATGAAGGGGTGGTGGCAAACTAGTAGTGTGAACGTTCCAACTTTGTGTGAGTATATGTGTATATGTAAAAGGGAGGTATGTGAATGTGTGTGTGTGTGTGTGTGTGTGAGTGAGAGAGAGTGTGTGTGAAAGAGAGAGAGTGTGTGTTTGAGAGAGAGAGTGTGTGTGTTTGTGTGTTTGTGTGTGTGTGTGTGTGTGTGTGTTTGTGTGTGTGTGTGTTTGTGTGTGTGTGTGTGTTTGTGTGTGTGTGTATGCGTGTGTGTGTGCAATAGAAGTGGAATGGTGAAAATTCAATGCTGAAAAGGAAAAATCACACAGCGTTTCACCTCTGGGTGCGTATATGTGTGTATGTGTGTGCGTGTACAAGGGAAGTATGTGAATGTTTGTATGTGTAAACTAGCGTTCTTTCAGTAACAAACGATGATCGATGTCACATCTCAAAAGACAACAACTAGATAACATTGGCAAGTGAATTAATTTGATTTACCATCTATATTTATATATAAAAGGCTACAAATAGCCGTTATCTTTGACGGCACGGGGCCAACTAGTACATACATATAATGTAGATGGGGTTTAAATCCAAGCTGTGTCTTCTTGAAGCACATTTGCTTATTCCAGGATATAAAATCAGTATGCAGATGTTTTTTTATTGCGTGAGGTATGCATAGGATTTGAAAATTCTGGGAAATATTTTTTGCAGACTAACATTTTTTATTCTCTGTCTGAAAAAATTTCTAATAGGAGATATGTTACACATTTCTCTTACGTAGGCAACTTTGTAATTCGTAGGAGCAAATGTAACATGTGTAATGGTAAAAAAAAACAATTTTAAATGTTTTTCGATCCTTATCAGTCATATCAATATTTCTACTTACAAATAAATAGACACAGACATGACTATATACGAGCAAGTGTGGTCATATAGAAGCAGGCGTGGCTATATACGCGCAGGCGTGGCCATATAGGCGCAGGCATGGCTGTGTGACCAAAACGTTTGCATGCCAACCACATGGTTCTGAGTTCAGTTCCACTGCGTGGCACCTTGCACCAGTTTTTTGTATTATAGCCTCGAGCCGATCAAAGCCTTGTGAGAGGATTTGTTAGACGGAAACTGAAAGAAGCCTGTCGTATATATATATATATATATATATATATATTATATATATATATATATATATATATATATATATATATATTTACTGATATGTATATATTTGTGTGTGTCTGTCCCCGTCCCCCAAAATTTCAGGCCTTGTGCCTATAATAGAAATGATTATTTCTTCCTAGGCGTTACATTTTATGATCAAAACCTATAGTCTCCCAGTGGAATAAAGTACCTACCAAGTCCTGGGGTTGATGCTATCGACTAACTTCACCGTTCAGAATTTCTCGCCTTGGGTTTAAATAAGGAGGAATTGTTAAAAATACAAGAGGATTTCTTGAATCCGATTTGAAAACCTGGTAAAGAAATAACTGTTTATTAAATTTACGTATTGTTATTGGTATTAAACTAATTACCCTTGAAATATACATACATACATAAATACATAAATACATACATAGATGCATAACTCTACTACATATGAGGGAGATTCTGTCTGTGGATGTGTTCGTGGAGTTGTTAGCTAACTCCTCCTACATCGTTTTATCGATTTTGATGAAACTTGACACGTGAGTAGAATTCGTGTCTGGAAACCTCCTGCCATACTCAGATTGTAGACAAAATCGATAATAGGGCCCCTGGAAGGGATCCTTATATATATCTAATATATTTTCTTTTAACAGCCAAGAGAAATAACCCATTCGCCCCTGGAAGTGATCCTTACATATAGCTAAAGGAAAAAACCCAATCATTTTCCAAAATTATTTGGTATAAATCAAATTGATTATGCTTATTTCTTAGTATTTGAACTGTTAGAGTTATTTTCGCAATTTATCCAGTACAACCCTTAAACAAGTAAATAGTATTTTCCTAAACAATATTCCCCATTTATTTCGGTTAGTGACTAATTCACGAATATACCAACGCTAGCGCCCTGAGGGTAGTATTCTCTGGGAACGCACAAAAGCCCTTTTGAGAATATTTACTTTGAATTGTTATTAAATCATATCTGATTAGCCTGTTATTACGTAACATGCCTCACGATTTTAGTATACTTACTATATACTCTGGGAACGCATTAAAGCCCTACTTCATTTGTATTATTACTATTGGGTAACTAATTTCATGTTATTACCTAACTGACTTCACATTTTAGGTATTCATAACTTATTGGGAATTCCTAAAAACAAGATCCTGTGTATGACAGTTCTGTATTCTTTGTAAATGCACAAAAACTGTTTTAAGAGCAACATACTTGGTAGTGTTATTATTGGATTAGCGAAACAATTATAAGAATGGAACAAAGGGATAAGCCACGCTTTCCCGGGAATTACCGGGTACGTCAGCTAGTACATGCATACGTGTGTGTATCTGTTTGTGTGTGTGTGTGTGTGTAGGGGCGGATGCGTGGTTCGAAATTATACAAAGAGCAAAAAAGACAGAGACAAGTGAGGGAAGAAACATGGTGAGTTAGTTTGACGCTCAGAAAAAATGCTAAGAAGTCTTTGATGTTTCCACCCTTCGCTCTTCTTTAGATGCATACATACATACATACATGCAATACACACACACATACATACTTACATACATACAGACAGACAGACAATTCACACATATACAACTAGACATAGAGACAGATATAGAGACAGACAGAGAACCCTTGTATCAATGGTCTCACTATCTCTCCTGTCCCTCACAAAGAATGCTACAAGTACCTTGGCATTGATGAAAATATATCATACCAAGGTATTGTGAATAAAGTGTGACTCAAGATTATTACACCAAACTAAAGAAAATATGACAGTCCGAACTGTTCCTCTTACAACATGACAATATCCCTCAATGCATTTGCAGTACCAGAGCTGATTGCAACATTTAGGATGCTTGACTGGTCTATAGAAGAAATCCACCCGCAAGATTCTAGCATCAACTGGAAATCTTCACAAAAATGGTGATATTGAGAGTTTCTGCATAAGAAGAGATAAAGGTGGTAGGGGGTTTGGGATCAGTGCAGACAACCTTTGAATATCACATAGTCTCTCTCAGACAGTACTTGTTAAACAACAGCAGCAAAAATAAATACATTAATTTAATACTGAAACGCGAAGAAAACAATATCCTACATGTTGGAAGTGAGCTCCTCGGGGATTACTTTTTTCCTGGTGATCTCTCACACAACCAAAAATCAACTGAATAAGCATACCTCAAAGAATACCTGAGTATGTTTCTCGTAAAGATGAAGATGATAAAAACAGTGACATGAAGCGAAGCCTCTCTAGGACTCGTGACTGCTACATCCCATCTCACTTCGGAGGCTATGCGTTTGCAATCCAAGAACAGGAGATTTCTACTAAATACCTAATCAAGAAAAGAGACAGTGAAGCTCTTAGTGTTCCAAGATGCAACCGTAAATGTAGATTATGTCATATTTCTGCGGAAGGCATCACACACGTGATTAGCCCCTGCCCAATGCGACGTGACGTCATACCAACATCAATATACAATGCCTATCAGAAAAAAAAACTGTCCTGAAACAAATATAGAGAATACCAGCGCAAGGGATATTGGTGGAACATTATCATCAAAACATTTGTCAGGTCTAAGCATAAAAGGTCAGTTATTGCTGTTTGGGACAGACAAAAAATATCTACCAACACAGAGGTCAGGTGTCCTGCTGATGTGAATATCTTTACGAAAATCAGAGAAAGAAGATAAATATGGACAACTACTACGAAACCTACTATACCCAGATTACAAAGTTACATTTATACCAATGTAATTAGAGCACTTGCCTAACTGTCAGTCTGGATAAGCTTGGATTTTCAGAAAAAGAAATCAAATACCTGATTAGCACGTTACAAATACAATCTGTAAGCGGAACAGTAAAACTATGCAAGACTTTTCTCAGGTTTAAAATGTGACATCGTTTTCTTTATCTACTTTCAGAAGATGGAGCTTTGTATCTTTGTTAGAAACAGATCTTTCTTCAGAGGAAGATTTTTAATGATTAAATACAGAAGAAACATACATCATACGTACTTTCAAACATACGTGCATACATTTGTGCATATATACATACACACATATAGATAGATAGATAGATAGATAGATAGATAGATAGATAGATAGATAGATAGATGGAATTATTAAAACTTCGTATTTAGAATATCAAATTATATATTTTTAATCTATAATGTGAGATTTTCACTTCAGTCAACATTCTTTGTCAGTGAGACTATTCATTTCGAATATAACAAAACGAAACAAACAAAAGTGTAATTGAGGAAAAGGAACAATAAAATTAAGCAATGCGAAAGTAATGTCCCGGAAGTAAGTCCTCGGTGGAATATTGGCCCATAGAATTCTATCAGAGTTGAGATGATTCCGGCGAGGAACAATTAACAGAGACAGTCAGAAAGCTTTCTTCATTACATAGGGTTACTTATAGCAAAACAAATTTATTAACATGAATTAAAACTAGTCAGATTCTGAAATCGGTCCAGCGAATGGAAATTAATGATGAAGACAAGCATTCTAAATATTGGTTTCAAATTTTAGTCACAATGCCAGCAGGTTCGAGTGAGGGGTAAATCGATTAATTCGACCCCAGCGCTCAACTGGAACTTATTTTGTCGACCCTGAAAGGATGAAAGGCAAATCAATCTAGGCAGGACTTTATCTCGGAACGGCGTGCTAATGATACTGCCAGCTTGCCACTATAACTGTTCTAAATATTAGCTTTAAATTTTGACAGAAGGTCAGCAAGTTCGGATGACGGGGTAAGTCGATTATATAGACCCCAGGGCGGCTCAACTGGTACTTATTATATCGACCCTGAAAGGATGAAAGTCAAAGTCGACCCCGGTGGAATTTGATCTCAGAACGTAAAGACGAACGAAAATACTGCTACGCATTGTGTCCAGCGTGCTGTTGACTCTGCTAGTTTATGCATTCTAAATATTGTAGTTGTGAAAATAAGAGAAAGGCGAATGGCTTTGATTATCTTTCAAAGAAACCATATGTAAATAAAAGAAAGGTCATAGAAGTAAAAAAATATAAAATAATAAACGGGAAGACATTGTGGAAAAAGGTGGAAAGTAATTCTAAAGATATATTGTTTGTAGTTTTCATGTATTTTACTATATTTTCCGTACTGTTTTAAAATATTTCAAATATTATAATAATCGTGGTTTGTGAAATATTGTTCTTTGTACGAAACATTTCCTTTTTGCAAGCTGATCTTCAGATCTTACAAGATTAGTTTCTTTATTATCATTACATTTGTTCTGGCTCAGGTTCGGTCCTATTCCTGGTAGGACTTATGTTGGATAGCGGGTTACTGCCTATTACCTTTGGTATCCACAAGTTTTCAAGTCATTCAAGTGCTTAGAACTCTCCTGATAATCCTTGCTGTCCCTAAGAGACAAACTGTCTATTGTAGCTCTACCGGACATTCTATTTCAATCTCCCTCAGCCATTTGTCTATATCTTGGCTTACTGTTCCCAACGCACCAATTATTATAGGCACAACTTTACTATCCGTATGCTCCAAATTCCTCTTATTTCAAACTTTAAGGGATTGTATTTTGTTTTCTTCCTCGTTCTTAACGATCCTGGAATTAAAGGAGCATGATGGGTCGATAAGTAAGCAATTTCGTTTTTTTCTTATCTACAAATGTTATCTCTGTTTACTATTTCCGAATTTATTATTATTGTTGTTGTTGTTGTTGTTGTTGTTGCTGTTGTTGTTATCAAGGCGGCGAGCAGGCAGGATTGTTAGCACGCTGGATGAAATGCATAGCGGTATTTTGCCCGTCACTACGTTCTGAGTTCAAATTTCACCGAGATCCACTTTGCTTTTCATCCTTTCGGGATCGTTAATTTAAGTACCAGTGAAAAACTGGCATAGATGTAATCGAGTAGTCCCATCCCACGAAATCTGAGGCCTTATGTCTATAATAGAAATGATCATTATTATCATTATTATCATTATTATTATTATTAATTTTATTATTATTATTATTACTATTATTATTATTTTTATTATTATTATTATTATTATTATTATTATTATTATTATTATTGAGTGAGAGAGAAGTGCTTGCCATCAAAGTGACACTTGGGGTAGAATATATGAAGCCTGATATACCCATGATGACTACCCGTCTGATAAGGGTACATCAGGCACATGCATTACAAGCATATGTGCACGACATGGTTATCTCATATCAAGAAAAACAGCACATGTCCTAGCAGGTGGGGCCCAGTTAAAATTTTCTTCAGGTTGAGTAGCCCGTCCAGCTCAAAAGGTCCCTGAATAAGGATTGTTTAAGAATGTTGAACGAAACACCCTTGTTTCCAGGGCTGAACTATCCAAATCCCAAACAATTCCTCTTAACACATGGCTATGATGCTCCCCAATTACTTCTGCTAGTGATCAGAGATGCACATATTGTCAAACACTAAGGAACATGCTCAACTGGTTAAAGTCAAACAACTCACAAGCAAATCTGTTATTGAGCAGAATATTTGCTGTAGCTCATCTTTTATTATTATTATTATTATTATTATTATTATTATTATTATTATTATTATTATTATAATCGGTGGAGAGATGGCAGAATCGTTATCACGCCGGGCAAAATGCTTAGCGGCATTTCATCCATATTAACGTTGAGTTCAAATTCCGCTGTGATCAACTTTGCCTTTCATGCTTTCAGGGTCGATAAGTACCAGTTGAGCCTTGAGATCGATTTAATCGACCTACCCGCTCACCTGAACTTACTGGCCTTGTATACGATGTAATTGACTACCCACCCATCAGAAGCGCTGTCCTTGTGCCAGACGTAGACATGATTGTGGTGGTAGTAGTAGTAGGAGTAGTAGTAGTAGTTGTTGTTGTTGTTGTATTAACGTAATGTTGCTGATATTGTTTTCTTTATATTTGATCCTGTTGCGATCGACACTGTACCTTATAGATTTTTACCACTACATCTACTACTACTACTACTACTACTACTACTACAAGTGCTGCTGCTGCTGCTACTACTACTACTATTGCTGCTACTACTACTACTACTACTGTTTCTGCTGCTACTATTATTACTACTACTACCGCTACTACTATGACTACTGCTGCTATTGTTGCTGTTGCTACTACAACAACAACAACTACTACTACTGCTGCTGTTGCTGCTGCTACCGTTGGTGCTATTGTTGCAGCTGCTATGACTACGTCAAATTTTTCTCCTTTTTCGTTTTACATCCACATTGAAAACAAGGGTTTAGCTACTGCCATTCCAGCTGATCGCCCATCATAATGGGTAACACGGGTTTACACATCCCCACAATTGTATCAAAACATTATAAGGAAAATTGTATCGGAGGAAAACCCTATCCCGCCTCTGTACACTCCAAACTGAAGACATTCAGATTTGAATTTGTTCCGTTTTGAGAGACTAATCAACTGAGCCACAGGAAGCGAAGGGAAGCAGTATTGTTGACCAACCAGTCAATGTGTCGTCTATGATGAGGCGGAGTGTCCAGGCGGCGTGAGGATATGGCTGAACTGCCTCCTCTCCTAGACACACACACACACAACACACACACACACACACACAACACACACACACACACACACACACAATTATTATGAGTCACGTGATACAGTGTTCGCTCTTCATCTGCCACAGAGATTAACTTACTTGTATCCGACGAAACAAACAGAATGAACACCGGACTCAATAAACATCTTTCACATAGAGAAACTATGGAACAAATAAAGAAAAAAAAATGAAGACTCGAGACAAGAGAACACGAGAAAAAGGACCGAAACAATTAACAAGGAAAAAAATGACAGAAGAAATATAAAAAAAAAATACTTCAGAAATGAACGAAAAACAAGATTAGGTAATCAGTGAAGCATGCAGCGGCTCAGTGAATGACATGATCCATCTGGTGGATGATGTTGTGCTACTGTCGTTAAAAACGGTTCGACCGTAGAGAATATGAATTAAAAACAAGTGTGGTCAGTCAGTCAGTAGGTTTTGGAATATGGAAACGTAAGAACACATTTTGTGTCTCTGTATAATTATAAAATACAGAGTAGCATATACAGGCTTTCTTATTTTCAGATTTTGTGAGAGTTATATAAACTTCCTTGATAACATGGGAGGGACCGAAGAATGTGATACCATAACGAAGCAAACAGCATCATAATATATCTCAAACCATGTTTTGTAGAATATTTATGAGAAAATATATGACACCATTGAAATAAACCTGTTACAAGCACAAATAGCCATGTAGTTAGGATGTCTGCATTTCAATTGATTCTGGTTTCGACTACGTTAAGGAACACCCAGGAGACAGTCTTGTAGTAGAGGTGGCCATTAGGAATTTCTTCCTGAATAGAATTCGCTTGAGAGAGAGAGCGCGCAGAAACGCGTTCTTTAGGCTCCACGTTATGCATAAGGGTCAATCTAGTTATCTGTCAGACTGTCTGTCTACCTATCATTCTATCATCGATCCATCAGTTTTTAATAATATAATAATAATAATAATAATAATAATAATAATAATAATAATAATAATAATAATTAATAAATGCCCTGATGCAGTACCAAGTAGTGACTCTCATGAAAGCCCTGATGCATTACCAGACAGTGGCCTTCATAGTTTTTGGTCTTAACTGATTGGGAGTGTTATCATGTACATCGTTTTGTCTTGGTATAAATGATGGGCTACAGCAAATGTTCTGCTCAATACCACAGATTTGCTTGTCAGTTGCTTGACCTTAACCAACTGAGCATATCACTTATTGGCTGACGATATGTGCATCTCTTATCATGTGAAGAAGTAGTGGTGAGGGAGCATTATTTGGGGTTTGAAAAATTCACCCCTGGAAATATGGGTACTTTGTGCATCATCCTTAAAACAAGCCTTATTCAGGGACCTTTTGAACGGGTGAGCTACTCGACCTGAAGAAACGTCTAACTGCACCCCCACCTGTTTATTTTGGTAAGATAACTATGTCGCGTACATATGGCTGTGATGCATTTGCCTAGTGTACCCTCATCAGACGGGTAGTCATGATGGGTATACTGGGCTTCGTATATTTGCACTCCAGTGTCACTTTGATAGCATGCATTGCTCTCTCACACAATAATAATAATAATGATAATAATGATAATAATAAATAATAATAATAATAATAATAATAATAATAATAATAATAATAATAATGATGATGGTGCTGATAATAATAATAATAATAATAACAACAACAACAACAACAATAATAGTAATAATAATGAAAAAGAATGAGTTGGAGGAGGAGGAGGAAGAAGAAGAAGAAGAAGAAGAAGAAGAAGAAGAAGAAGAAAAGAAGAAGAAGAAGAAGAAGAAGAAGAATGTATATTTGTTCACCTTCCTCCTTAATTACTCGTGCGTCAAAGGAGTACGCAACGTCAATTATAGAACACATGTGGTTCACCTTGGCCAACGCTTGTTGTGCACGAGCGCCTGGTCAGTTTCTCTTCAACACGAGATTGCTTGACTGTGTAAAATGAAGAAGGTGAAGATAATGCTTATTATTGTTGAGTCTTTGGGGACAGTATCAGAAGGCATCAATAGTAATATAAAGCAAGTGAGAATAAAGTACCCAGTAGAGCTGTTTCAAAAACATTTGCCTCCTTGGCACAGTCAGAATCATGAGGAAAGTATTAGATAGTTGAGAAGAACAGATAGCATGGTTCCACAGACTGCAGGTAGCATACCCGCTACGCATGCAAGACTCCGGTGCTTCAACAAAACCTGAGTCGAAATAACCATAATTTGTCGACCCCGAAAGGACGAAAGACAAAGTCAACTTCAGCAGAATTTGAACTTAGAACGTATAATAATAATAATAATAATAATAATAATAATAATAATAATAATAATAATAATAATAGTTCTTTTCTACTCTAGGCACAATGTCCGAAATATTGCGGGAGGGGCTAGTCGATTTAGATCGACCCCAGTATGCAACAGGTACTTAATTTATCGACTCCGAAAGGATGAAAGTCAAAGTCGACCTCAGTGGAATTTGAACTCAGAACACGAAGACAGACGAAAGTATTTCGCCCTGCGTGCTAAACCTTCTGCCAGTTCGCCGCTTTAAATAAAAATGACGATGATGATGATGATGATGATGATGATGATGATGATGATATTTTAAAAAGGATTGACGTAACTCTTCACAAAGGTAAACAGTCAAGACGAAGAGCACGATTCTATTGTAAGATTTGAAGGTCGCAGTGCTCTGAGAGTTAACAAGGACGTGAGTCGTTTGTTCTATGTTTCGACAATACAATTCTAAGCGTGAAGACTTGTTTCCGAAACTCATGGGTGATGCATTATTTTGTCATATTATAAATATGTCCGCGGGAGGAGGTTGTTGCTATTAAGATAACGGATGATCTTGTAGGCTGCTTCCAAGTCAGCTGTTAAACGTTACAACATTAATGTGACGTAAACCCAGAGAAGTAAACGATATAGTAACAGGTTGACACTGAGTATTCCTTGGTCACACGTCACTGAACAGCTTGCAGTAGATTGATATTCCGGACAAGATTTGTGCTTTAGTTTGACGATGCTAACAGCAAATCTGAACGTAACGCAGGCTTACATAGCCTTATATAGATAGCTAGTGAGTGGTTGATAAAGGTCTTAATTGTGAACCTTCAGCCCTTTCAAGCATTTTAGGAATGCTACTCAACTAACGCAGGTCATTGTTAAAAACGTTCATCAGCAAAAGCTTTAAAGTTGCTCTTGAAGAGGGAATGGGCAGATTCTGTTTTTTCTTCCCAAAATGTAGAGTGGTGCACATGTGTTCACTTGCTTATAGACAGTTTAAGTTGCCAATTAGTAATCAGTTGCTGCGTTCTGTTCAAGTCAGACCGCTGGAAAGATCTGTATTTTATAGTATCCGTTTCCTTCATTTCACGGTACAGCTTTATGTCGTGTGAGCATTTTAACATAGTAAAGTGCTGCATGTTGACAGGTGTTACGTTAATTACGTTATTATATTCAACAAACAACAGTGGACTAATAGCAAATTCCTGCGAGACAACTGTCATCGGATTGGGTGCAGAATGTTGTCCGAGTACCGTGACTACCTGTTTTCGACCAAAAGTAAGGGATTTCAAAGAGTTATGAAGTTTAACACTCAAGCTCATTACAGAGTATTTCACCCTAAGTAATTTGAATAACAAAACAATTAAAGGCTTTGACGACGTCGAGGTAGAAAGACAGATAAATAGACAGACATACAGACAGACGGACAGAAAGACAGACAGACAGACAGACAGACAGACAGACAGACAGACAGATATATATATATAGATAGATAGATAGATAGATAGATAGATAGATAGATAGATAGATAGATAGATAGATAACATCCATCCACGAGCCGCTATCTGTAATTCAAGTGATGTTTTGAAGAAAGTTCCACTGCAGCTGTTGGAGTTAGAAACATATTTAGATTGTGAGGGCTAAATAAAGTTGTGAGAATCCCAGATGTTGTGGAGTGGTTTTTTTTTTCCATAAATTCAGTGATATTTCTAGTGAAACTGACTGGAAGGTAATTGATAGAGGGTGTGTGATCATGCATTTCGGACAAATCAAAACGCTGGTAGTTATCCTCAGTTTTGGGGTAGTACGGTTATTGAATTAGGCTTAGAAGCGCAGCGAAACTTGATGTAGTAGAATGGTTTGGAATTTGATGTCTGTAGCAATGGAAAAATGGTGCATTGGGATTTTCAACATTCATCATCCTCAGATCCGCACAGTTCATTACATCATCAGTAGTCTAACCTGTGTAGGATTTACTAAGAAAACCAATTGGGATGTGAGGTCTCTATTTCGAACGCATATATTCCAAAACACTTTCTGATAATGTGGGTTGGCTTCAATGCGAGCACGCGTATATATATATATATATATATATATATAATATATATATATATATATATATATATATATATATATATAATATATATATATATATATATATATATATATATATATATATATATATAATATATATATATATATATATATATATATATATATATATACATACATACATACATACATACATACATACATACGTACATATTATATACATATATATATACATATATATATATATATAATATAATATGTGGATGTATACATGTATGCACATATACAGATAAATATATACGTGTAAACATATATAAATGACTTCGTATGTACGTTGATATGCATATGTCATATATATATATATATATACGTATATGGATTTGTATACGTATGTATGTGTATGTGTGCGTGTGTGTAGAATTTAGAAATTTTCTTCACGTTAAACTTTATTGATCAAAATGTCTAAATAATGAGCAATGATTACTCTAAGTTTTAGTACCTGCTCTAACGGAAACTTAATCTATTTTCATTAAAAATCCCACACTGTACTTCAAAAACAAAGGCGACATATTCACAGTGATATCATGAATGTGTTATGCAAGCGGCAACGTATATAGTTACTCTTTCTAAAACAGAACGGATGTTTAAGATAGGTGAAGCTAAACTTTACTGATACTGCTGTGTATACATACGTCTCTTCTTGAATGAGAAAAGGCGACAGTCTTTCTGCTACCAGAATGAACGGTGGTAATTATAGCGAGATAAAATTTTAATGATGTTTTGTTCAGTCTAAGATACGTACATGTGTAATATGTTCTGGTTTGTTGCATGTTTATTGTTCACGTTCTCCAACTAACAAAGATATTGCAAATACTTATCAACTACAGAAGAGACGTAGAATCAACAGTTTCACTGATTCATTCTAAGACACACAAAGAACTATAATTAAAAGCAGAGTAATTGTATTTATCAGTACAATAAAAGAGGATCCAATATATTTGAAAACGAAGGAGGAAGTGATTCATGTCTGACCAAATATACCGACGTAATAATAACTTCTTTCTTGACGTAATAATGATTTCTGCTTCGTTAAGTGGTTGAAAGATAAATCTTGCTTTCGATCGGCCCTTGTTATATTGCAGGTAACCTTCATACGAGGAACACTGAATACAACACTGCTGTTAGTCAACAAAGCAATGGTCAGACTCTCGGTGAAGCAGGGTAACTTCCACTAATATAACAAAAGTGCAATACAATAACATATGAATTTATACATACATACCTGCATGTATATTAATATGTGTTTGTGCATGTGTGTATGCATGCATCTCTCTCTCTCTCTCTCTCCTCTCTCTCTAGCTATCTATCTATCTCTCTAAAAGTAAAATACTTTTTCAATTCCTGAGCGTTATACTAATACATCTGTTTGTTTTCTACACCACCTGTCTTCATCTTTTCTTTTCTTTTGTGAATTCTCCCCCTATATATATATATATATATATATATATATATATATATATATATATATATATACACACACTTACATACATACACATACATATGACCATATAGTTGCAAAACAAGGTAGGTACAATAGTATTCAAATATCACAGATTAAAGCATTATTTTATTGAAGCTGAAAAAACGTCACATCTGTTAGTCAGAGTTTTACGTTACCGCCCATCGAGCAGTAATAAGAATTCGGTCTCGCCACAGTCTAATGAACAGTTGCGGGGAAACTCGGAGTAACAGTTTGTAAAACTTTCCTTATTTTTTTTCTCAACTTCAATAAAATAGCATATATTTACATACGTACACAAACGTATTTCACATACTAATATATACTTGTATAATAATTTTATTGACTGTGACCTGAAAATTTTGATAGTGGTTCGCCTCGTCAGAATGCAATTTGTACACCGATTCTACTGTTTATGTGTATGGGTCTTTCTATGTTTGAGTTGGCTGCTGTGTACAAAGTAGGAGGAGTTGTTTCTCGTAAATGCACATAGATGCTTAGGTTGGGCAGTCACCATCATGGACGCAACCAGATGTTGGATATAAGAATCGAATTCTTGATATATTTATTAGTTAGATCATTGTAATTTACTTAACTGAGTATAAATTCTGCAGGGTCTGTGTTTTGCCTGTATGTGTGTAAGAATGCATGTG
>NC_043005.1:46892111-46914611 GCF_006345805.1 Octopus sinensis | reverse complement strand
CATACATACATCCATCATACATATATGTGAATGTGTATGTATATATGCGCAACATGGCGCGTATGAAACCTATTGAATTAAAACTTTGCATTTTAGAAAGCCGTCGCTGTCAAATTAATTATATATTACTATAATTACAATTTAATAAATTAAGTAGAAGAATGTAAATGCATCCCCTTTATGATTTACAGAAATGGGGGAAGGTGGGGGACCTCCCTGATGAGCCGTTTCATGATTAGTTGATCGATCAGCATATGTCTTCCCTAGCATTGAGAATTTGCACATACAGTACTCAGTAAGTGACTTGTCACTGTAAATGATATCAGAATTAGCAGTTTCTACTTTATTATCCTCGTCCTTAATTAAACAATATTTATTTATGCACAAGATGCCCTAGAAATCCCAAATCTTTCCATAAGAAGCAGCTGACTCTTCTCTCAAAGCGCTCTACTATGAATTAAAAACAAAATAACCAAAAGTCCGTGAGAGGATCCCTTGTTGATAAATGCGGAGAGACCTGAATGTCTTGAGTAAATAACCAGGCTTCTATTTCTTCGTTAGTTGCATAGATCCATGATGTGCCATTCAGATGGAGAGGTCATATATATAGATATATATGAGCAGAATTTAGGCTAGTTGAAATATATTTGTAATATAGTTCAACTGCTAAAGGCAAATACACTGTAGTTACCGTGGAGAAAAATCTCTCTTATGATAAAAAGGTGTGAAAACATTCAGTTTGGTTAGTGTTGCCATCCGCATTTGGGGTATATTTCCTTTGGACCTACTTAAGGAATTCCGGAGTGTTGGTTGAGAAAATAATCGATTAGGTAAACAGCTGATGGAAGTGGTATAAAAAGTTATACTAGTTCCAACTTCCGTTTACCTAATCGAATATATATATATATATGGGAAGAAAAAGGGAGAATTTGCTTTCGGGCTTGAAAATGCACCTGACTCTCATAACATGGAGTCATTTATCAATTTTGCAATAGATTTATTAAAATACCAAACCGGTTTCGGAAATTCCTTTGTTTAACAATGCTACAAATATATAAATAAATGATTTACGTGAGCTTAAAGCTAGAAGTTTAAAATCTAACAAACATTATAAACGAACATTATATCTGTGTTTGTGTAAGTTTGTGTATATGTATGTGTATATATATGCATATGCGAACCATTATATTCATATACATATATATATATATAATTGAAAAAACTGGAGTCAACAAGAAGGGATATAACTGAACGTTTATCTTTTAATCACTACAATTGTTTCGGCGCAACGTACTTCTCCAGGTGTGCAGCATACACCGGTTTTATGACTGAGTATATGTATTATTATTCTAAATTGTTGAATCTACCTGAGTTCTTTTTTAAATATATATATATATATATATATATATATATATAATATATATATATATATATATATATGTATATATATATACAATATATATATAATATATATATATTATATATTATATAATATATATATACATACATATATAGATATATGTGGTATATATATATATATATATATATATATATATATAATAAACAACACACACACATATATATGTGTGTATATGTGTGTGTGTTTGTGTGTCTATACAGTAATCCCTTGATTATCGCAAGTGTTACGTTCCCCAGTCTCCTACGATAGGGGAAAATCCGCAAAGTAGAAACAATACTGTAATGTATATTTTACTATTATTATTTTTTAAATTTATATATATATATTTTATTATAAATGCATAACAGCACCACGGAGGAGTCGTCGAAATCTTAAATATTAAACCGCAATAGGTGATATGAAGAGAGATTACAATACATTAATATCTAGCAGAAGTAACGCACCTGCGAGATCTTGCGATCGTTTCCATGCCCATTTAATTCAAATTACAAAGATTAAATTAGAGATTCATAATGAATATAGTTAATTGAAGCTGACATCCCTGTAAGAGGTATTATATATATATATATATATATATATGAAAGAAGGTTTGAAAATGCAATTTTAAAGAATGTTTATTGATTTGACCGTTTTCACATTTTTAGAAAAAGATTGTCAAAAGTAAAATGTAAAACTTTGTATAAAGCTTTGTTGCGTTGAGCACTGGTTATCACAAAAGTATTAAAATGCAAAAATACAGTTATAATACTTTTGTGGTAACCAATATTTAACACAACAAAGTTTATACAAAGCTTTACATTTTACTTTTGACAATATTTTTCCTAAAAAAGTAAAACCGGTCAAGTCAATGAACATCTTTAAAATTGCATTTTCGAACCTTCTTTCATATATATTTCCCGACGTGCGGTACCTTACAACTTTACTTTGTTATATTTATATATCGTATAGTAACTACGTGTAACAAGGCAGACATATAGATACAAAAATGTATACCGAAAAATTTGTCTAATAATTAGCGTATATTTAGATATCTATATATTTATGTATATGTCTGTATTTCTGTGTATATTGGTGTGTGTGTGTATGTGTGTGCGCGCTTGTGTATGTGTGTGCGTGTGTGCATACATGCATGCATATATACATACATAAGCATGCATATATGTATGCATGTACCTCGAACAGATCACGCTCGCGCTTGGACAACAGTGTGTCCGCACGTGCGCATGTATTTGATTTCATGCACAAAGAGAAACACAGTCACGTGGAGAGAGAGAGAGAGGGAGAGTTATTGAGAGAGCAAGAGAGATGAAGAGACGGAGAGAGAGAGAGAGAGAGAGAGAGAGAGAGAGAGAGTTTGTATGCGTGGAAGACAGAGAAACCGACCGGTGCGTGTGTTAGCAAACAATTATGTGAATAGATGCGTGCGCATGTGTATGGGTGCATGCGTATGGATGTATGTGTTTGCATGTGCATTGGGATGTGCGCGAGCGTATGTTTCTGTGCATTTGTATGTTCGTGAGCTAAGAAAGAGAGAGAGAGAGAGAGAGAGAGAGCAAAAGAGAGAGAGAGAGACAGAGACAGAGACCGACAGAAACAAAGATAAAACTAATAATACATTATTATCAATTCATAGACATACATACGAAGTTGAATATTTTGTGAGCGACTATCTAAGGCAATAGCATATAGTTCCTTTATTTGCGTGCTGTTTCTACATGTCTTAAGGCTTCCTCGTTGTTATATATATATATATATGATTTCATGATTTCATATCACATTTCCGCCTCGCTGGAAGGGGTAAACATTTTTAACAATATTTCTAGATTTATATTCAGTTTTGTCATTACCAGAAAGTGAAACACTTCAACGTAAGTATAAACATTAAAGTCACCATAGACCGACACACAAACATGTACACACAGTACACAATACGGACATCAAAATATCGATTTTTATATGCATATATATAAGCATATATATATATATGTGTGTGTGTGTGTGTGTGTGCGTATATCTGTGTGGGCGTGTATGCGTGTTTGTCTGTGTGAGTGTGCAAATGCAAGAATGTCTCAGTATATATAAGTATATATGTCTATGCGTATATACATATATGTATATATACATGTGTGTGTGTGTGTGTGTTTGTGTCCATGTCTGTATGCATATATATACATATATATGCATATATATATGTATGCATGTATATGTATATATATATGCATATATATATACATATATATACATATATATATATATGTATGTATGTATGTATATATATATATGTGTGTGTGTGTGTGTAGAATAAGTACTAGGCTTACAAAGAGTAAGTCCTGGGGTCGATTTGCTCGACTAAAGGCGGTGCTCCAGCATGGCTGTAACAAGTAAGAGAGTAATATATATGTAGTATATATATATATATATATATATATATATATATATATATATATATATATACATATATTATATATATATATGGTATATTTACATTTCTCTGCATTCATTATTGCTGTAAAAGCTGTAAAATATGACATCAATACATCCAGTATATTACAAGGGCAACATTTATGAAATCGGAAAAGTGAAATTAATGATGATGGCAGAATAATGGTGGAATCAGGAATTGGTAAAACGAAATTAAATACTCAGTGTTTTGTCAACTGCCTACTCGTTTCTACTATTTTTAGTTTAAACTAATCTTCATTTCTTTCATTGGTAGAAAGCGATATATTGTTATGAAGCGAATATTGAGAATTGTTTCAACTATATTAGGTAAACAGATGGATAGATAGATAGACAGACAGACAGCTAGATACGTAGATAGATAGATAGATAGATAGATAGATAGATAGATAGATAGATAGATAAAGCTTGTATGTGTGTGGCTTTCAAGAGTGAATCAGCAGCGAGTGCACAAGTTACAAATCTCCATAACCTACTTAATAGACAATTTTGTCGGTTACATGCGGACGAAATGTTTTTAGTTTGGAAAATATTTACTAGAATAAGTTCCAGTTAATTGGTTAGTGAACTTTCAATTAATGCAAGGTTTCGAGAACAGTTCTTTCAGTTAATCAAATTATTGTCGTTAGATTTCCTCGTCAAATACTTTTCATCAACGGTACACTTTGTCTGTCGTGTACAACATCGCACTTTTACTCGATTTATTATGTAATTCACTCCAGCCAAGAAAGCTAAAACGGAAATAGAAGCGCTCACTTTTGAGAAATGATTGTATAATAATAGAATTTTATTTTCTGGCATTGAATATAATTTCATAACGAAATCTTAAATGTGATAAAATAACGAAAATAAAATAGAGGAAGCATGTCTTTGGGAGATGTAAAACACCTGGCGAAATTTTGAAGCCATAAACTACAAGTCTGCTTCTGTTTGAGTATCATTATACACCGGATGTTCCACAATACTGTTCAGGAAATTGTCTTTTTATTTTCTTGTTCAAGAATAATGCTAACAGAACACTGTGCTTTAATGAAAGGGTTACTGTTCAAAGTAAATTACCTATAACGAAACATACTTTGCCACATTGCGCGTTAGCGAATCAATGTCCATATTACATTTCTATGTGTTTACTGGCAGTAAGAATATTTTACTTCAGCTGATGTAAAAATAATATCTCCAAAATGGATCGTATTCTTAGGCCATGTTCTTGACAAATTACTGTGTTCCCTTTTATTCATTTTCTTATATTACTTTGGGGTTAATATAGTTGATACCTTTGAAAATTACTCAAATGTTCACTTTAGAAACATTGTTGATATTCCGCTAATATATACTAATGTATTTGTGCCACACAGCATGGAGTGTCTGCGTGGTAAGAGGTTTGTTTCTCAACAACATGGTTCCAGGTTCACTCCCACTACGTGGTACTTGGGCTAGTGTATTCTACTATAGCGAAAATCTTGTGAGTGGATTTGGCGAACAGAATCTGATAGAAGCTCGTCGTTTATATATACGAGTGTGTGTATGTGTTATTGTTTCCCCACCCACCCACTACCACCACTTGAAAACCAACCAGTGTCGGTGTGTTTATGTCCGCATCTGGCTGAACTTGAACTCACAACTGCAGTGGATGAAATAGAGTAGCTGCACCAGGAAGTTACGGACTCTAAAAGAAAGGCGTATTATACTTGATTCAATATATTTATTTTCCCCTTATGAATAATATAAATAATATAATGTAAATAATGGTTTGTCCATAAAACAATGTCAACGAATTCATCCTATAGTTTATCAGTCAATTAATCTTAAGAATAAATATGTCGATAATAGATTTATGTCTTCGATTTCGTTCCAGACATTAGATACGTAGGCCGTAGCAGAATAATATTATAGATCTCCAGCGAAAAGTTGTTACTCACAAACAGATGCATATACCAGTTTTAATCTCTGAAAACAAGAGTGCTAATCATCTGTAGTAGGACGCTCGTATTAAATAAAAGAGAGCTTAATTCAATTCTTGCTATCACGTGGTTGTTTTCAGAAGGATATCTTCCAAGAGTTTGGAATTGTCAATCAACCTATCATGCATTTTCACATCAACTCAACGTAAAACGTGTTTTAGTTTGGATATTTATTATTAATCTATTGTATATTTGTTATTAGAATCTCCATATCTGTTTTTCCCTGACACTAATCATGAATTGAGGAAGGTATGCACAGATATAAAGTAATATACTATAGTATCTTTTGACCATTATTTCTCATTGCTAGAAATTTATTTTACTGTTGTTTTGTCTACTACTTCGCATGTCCATCTATTGTCCGGCACAACCATGAATAGTTTCCTGTAACAAAAGTCCACATTTGTTCCTCGGCTGGAGTTAGAGAAAAGATCAATCTATTTTCTTTTCTTTTCATCTACCTCTGTAATACATTCATTGCAATTTTCCCACTTCACACAAGGGTCTGCTCACATTAGTGGAAATGTGAACAGAGGCAACTGTTTAATGCATGTCCCACAGGGGATCGTCTACATCAAATACACGGGTTAGTAGGAAAGCGTACGTCCATTTCACAAGCACTTATAAAAATAGACGCCTTTGAAGTGCGACATGGAAAGAAGTTTTGCCGAACTAAAGAAGGAAAAAAAATAGATCACATCCGTACCACTTGCAATTTTATAGATTATTCAGTCGGTCTGTCAGCACGATTGCTTTAACAGCAGATAGTTATAAACAACGGTTTCTAAATTACATTGTTAGAGATAGCATTGGTGCATATCGTATTTTGGCTAAATTGATCTGATCTTTTGAGAAACTGCATTTTACTGCATTCTCTAATTCATTGATGAAAAACCTGCTATTTCTATCCACGAGGTGTAATAGAGAAAACTTGTAGCTGGTTTTTATAGTGGCTATCAATTCACTGTGCAACTAAAGAGACCTGCATCGGATTTAGCAATCACATGCTTTTGTTTGCCGAGGTTTCCATATCCTCTTGAGACTTGTGTCACTAATCTAAGAGCAGAAGCACATTATTAACCGAGTGAGCTTTAATTCTTTTAACTGAGATCAGCCGATTGCCTCTGTTTTGTTTTTGTTTTTATTTTTTAATCTACAGATCCCCTACAACTTCAAGCAATTGTATTTAAAATGATAACATTTTAAATTTAAAATGAAGCAATAATTCAATCAAATTATACTGTGAAAGGAAGATGGTTGCTTTAGCATAATATATATCTAGAGAGGGTGGCGTGATATTTAGCAAAGTTTACAGATTTCATTAAGGCATTGTCTTTATGAGGTATTAGCTGAGCTAGCAGAATGGTTAGCACGCCGGACAAAATCCTCAGCGGCATTTCGTTCACGTTGTAAGTTCAAATTCCGCCAAGGTCGACTTTGTTTTCATTCTTTCGGGTCAACAAAGTAAGTACTGGTTGAGCCCTGGGTTCAATATAAACGATTAACCCCCACCCCACCCCTACCTAATATCAGATATTTGTTTATAGCAGAAAAGGTTATGTCTCAATGGGGTACACCAGTTTCGATTGAACACAGAAATTTTCATGGATTTGAAATCACCGTAATGATTTTTGCATCTGACTCTATACCTTGCATTTAGTACTTGAAGAATTATTAAATGTTAATGAAAAGACTTAATTTTGCAAGAACTAATTTTATAATGAAAAATATTTAGAAACTTATCAGGCAATAATATTTAAGTCTTCTTCTTGGCATTCTGAGCGTGATGCAAAATCGACTTCGTTTTACTTGTACAAGGCCACTGTTTACAAAAGCAGTGATGTAACTGAATAAATGCTAGTATACTACTGGTACACTTAAGCATAATGCAATTTCAGTAAGAATCTGCAAAAAACAACTAAACCAGGCTATATTCGATACGTCATCTGATAGAATTATTTCCATTCAATTCGAAACAGTTATCTTTAACAGCATATTGCAGATAAAATGGCGGCATATTTCTGAAAATAAAATAAAATAAGGTGCTTAATGGTTCGAGTAATGAATTATAATATGTTTAATTCTTTTCTGTGTCATTGACTTGGTAATATCTAATTTGATCCAAGAAAAGCCATTTTCAGTGAGGGATAATATAGATAACAATGGTAGAATACAGAAATTCAGTCTACGAGGTAAATGTAGTACAAAGTAAATAATTGTACGCATTTATAAAAAAATAAAATTCAATAAAATTAACATAAAATAAGGAAGTCACACAAAGAAGAATATGAGAGCTGTGAATTTCATGTTATTTACAGGTATTCTTTTATTGCTTTAGTCATTTGACTGCGACCATGCTGGAGCACCGCCTTTAGTGGAAGAAATCGACCCCAAGACTTATTCTTTGTAAGCCTAGTACTTATTCTATCGGGCTCTTTTGCCGAACCGCTAAGTTACGGGGTCGTACACACACCAGCATCGGTTGTCAAGAGATGTTGGAGGGACAAGCACATACACACACATACAAATATATATATATATATACATACATATACGACGGGCTTCTTTCAGTTTCCGTCTACCAAATCCACTCACAAGGCTTTGGTCGGCCTGAGGTTATAGTAGAAAGCACTTGCCCAAGGTGCCTCGCAGTGGGACTGAACCCGGAACCATGTGGTTGGTAAGGAAGCTACTTACCACACAGCCACACCTGTGAATATATTTTTTTATGTTTTACTTGCTTCAGTCATTAGACTGCGGCCATGCTGGAGCATCGCCTTGCAGAAATTATATATATATATATATATATATATATATATATACCCTCCTTCTTCCCTTCTTTCCTGAGCGTCCAATAATAATTTATTTGTTCCACATCCTTGCGTTGTTGTCTTTTTGGTTTTTTTGTTTGGATTAACTATATATATATATATATATATATACCCTCCTTCTTCCCTTCTTTCCTGAGCGTCCAATAATAATTTATTTGTTCCACATCCTTGCGTTGTTGTCTTTTTGGTTTTTTTGTTTGGATTAACTATATATATATATATATATATATATATGTATGGGAGGGACTTCTTTCAGTTTCCATCTACAAAATACACTCATCCTTTCGTAAATTCAGTTGCAAATGTATAAAGCTGTATCTAAAACTCAATTTGACAGACATATTAGTAACCACAAGAGCACGCATTAAGGTTTTATGTTTTAAAGAAAGTGAATAAAATTTAAGTTGCAATACATATGGAATGGACTGTCTTTCACATTGAGGTTTAAAACGCCTCATAGAATCAATTTGCAAGAGCTTCCGATCCCTCTTGTTTTTACAACTGAATATTAGTTGTGATTAAGGAAGCGAACTGGCAAAACCGTTAGCATGCCGGGCAAAATACTTAGCGACGTTTCGTCCGTCTTTACATTGACGGAATTAAGGTATTCATTTTATATAGAAGAAAAAGAAAAACAGACGGACGTAAAATTCTAGTAATTGGATATCTTGATCACAGCATTTTGGTTTTATTCACGATATTACTTGTTTAAGATTAACCAATAAAGAGAGCAAGTTTCTACATAATCGGCAGTTGAGCAATGATGGTTAATTCTGCTGTGTTTTTTAATCACCTGTGGGACATATGAATTTCAATCATATCAACATTACACATTTAAATATTTACTCAGTAAAAGTGAAGTAAAGATAGCCTAGCCGCTAGCGGTTCGCATTTTGATACTGATACTGCTTGGTAGCCAAGACAAGTAGATCGAAGATTTTCAAATAATACCGCCCACCTAGTTGCAAATAGGCAATTCAGATCACAAATACATCACTTTTTAGTTTTTATCTTTCACTTGTTTCAGTCATTAGACTGCGGCCATGCTAGGGCACCGCCTTGAAGAATTTTAGCCGAACGAATCGAGCCCAGTACTTTTTTTTTTCAAGCCTGGTACTTAGTCTATCGGACCCTTTTACTGAACCGCTACGTTGTGGGGATGGGGGTCAAACACAGGCATAAAGACACACACACACACGACAAGCTTCTTTTAGTTTCCACCTGCCACATCCACTCAAAAGGCATTGGTCGGTTCGTGGCTATAACAGAAAATATTTGTTTAAGGTGTCATGCAGTTACACTGAACTCGAAATCATGTAGATGAGAAGCAAACTTCTTAACACACAGCCAAGCCTAAACTATATGAGATTTATAAAAGGCGGCGAGCTGGCAGAAACGTTAGCGCGCAGGGCGAAATGCTTAGCGGTATTTCGTCTGTCGTTACGTTCTGAGTTCGAATTCCGCCGAGGTTGACTTTGTCTTTCATCCTTTCGGGGTCGATAAATAAAGTACCAGTTTCGCACTGGGGTCGATGTAATCGACTTAATCCCTTTGTCTGTCTTTGTTTGTCCCTTCTATGTTTAGCCCCTTGTGGGTAGTAAAGAAATATATATGAGATTTATAAAGTATACTATAGCATTCATTGTTAAGTTCAAATTCTTCTGGTGCGGGGTGTGATATACGAAATAGGGAACGCATATACTTCATAGAAGTGGAGGCGCGTGGCTTAGTGGTTAGGGTGTCAGCACCATGATCGTAAGATTGTGGTTTCGATTCCTGTACCGGGCGATGCGTTGTGTTCTTGAGCAAAACACTTCATTTCACGTTGCTTTAGTCCACTCAGCTGGCAAAAATGAGTAACGCTGCGATGGACTGCCGTCCCGTCCAGCTGGGGAACACATACGCCATAGAAACCGGGAAACAGGGCCCATGAGCCTAGTTGGGCTTTAAAAGAGCGCATTTATTTTATTTTTATATACTTCATAAGTAATTGAAATTTAACATTCAGATGGAGAAAGAAAACAGAAAAAAACTTAGAATTGTTTACGGCTTTCAAAAAAATCTACTCATCTATGTAACCTTTCTCTTGTACAAATGTACATTTATTCTTCATGCGCTCTTCCTGTACAATTTTACTTTACATGCCATCATCTTACACGCAGCCGGTGACCACCACTTTTTTATATCCAATTTGCCATTGGATTTTATCTCTTCCTCTAAATCAGAGTCATTACACAGAAATAATCAGTTTACTGTACTCAGTAGTCTCAGGTATCCAGCACCAGGTTGAATAGCTTCTTAGGCCTAGGGTCATAACGTCTCCAGCGCTTGCCTTAAACTTCCAAAGACCGCCACCAAACAGAATGCCCATTGATTTTCCTCGGTAAATATAATCTCTCAGAAACTTGAGTTTTTCCATCCTGTGAAGATTTGATTGTCTTCGGTCACCTATTACTTCTTCAACAGAGACAGATTGCTTTAAAAAAAATAGAAAAAAGAAAAAAATACAAAGTTAATTTGCATCCATGTACTTTGTTGAAAGCATCATCGCTTCTCAGCGAGGAAAGCAAGGATAGCGTTGGTATGCATCCAATTATATTTTGTTTTAATAATACGATCTTGCATCATTCAGCGCAAATGCACATAAATGAACATAGCCCGCTTCATACACATATACGCGTGTGTACATATATGTAATTTTATCTGTGTATACTTGCGTCAATGAAGAATGTGTGCAAAAAGAGTTATTTATACATATCTATGATATACTGTTAAGATTTGCATTAAGAAAACAACATACAATCTCATATATATCTGTATGTGATGTGCGCGTGTATACACATCATAAAACATGTGCATGCAACTATTTTTATGAGTATTAATAAGCGTATACACACATGTGTATATACATGCACATACATGCATAAGATGCATGTGTAAACGCATACACACATACATACAAGCCTGCTTCTGTGTGCATGTGTCATGCATGAATCATAGGACGACTTACTTTATAAAACAGTTAACATTCTCTTGTACGGCTTCTTATTTTTGATCAAATAATATTTTCCCTTTTTTCCGTTTTCTACATCGTGATGATCAAACTGAATCTACTTCACACTAAAGCCATATTAACTTTCATACCACTACATCCAAATAATTTACCATAGCTTCCATCTTCACTTGCTTCAAAGAAACTGGTCAGCGCCTGACCACTAACCACAAACGTTTGCCCAAGGCCGGATATTATTAGAATTATTATCATGAAGCCTCTTGTTCTTTTTTCTCTTTGTTCTATCCATTTTATCTTCATATAATTTTTTCCTTCTTTCTTAAGAACTTTGCCCACCATACCCTGACCAAAACCTTGATTCGGCTTTAAAACAAAAGAAACACATGATAATATGTTCATAACTGCTTTTGGCGACATATTAGAGTCATTAGGAAAACTGCAGACTTTACTTGCAGTCTAGACAGACTAATCATATAAAAAGAATTGGTCAGAACGAGTGAGCAGTCATTTTTAGATCAATGCTCAATAATGGAGAGTAGTTAATTCGTTCAGCTTACGGAAACTTTGCCTATAGGGCATTCTGAACAAACAAGTCTCCCAAAACAAGAACAAAGAAGATTAAGAAAGATGTTGTACCGAACGAGTTTCGAGTGGTAATATTGGTTAATAGAATACCACGGAAATCATATTTTAACTCTTTTCAAACGGAGTATACAAATATCATAACTTTCCATCAGATGTGATAGTCGAAAGAATATATGTAATCGTTATTGAAAGATCTCCATTTCTGTTGGACAAAAAAAATATCAAAGTCACCGAAATGATTATGTAATAATAGCCAACATTTCTGAGGTCTGTTGAAGTAGATTACTTGGGGGTGGGGTGACAATTACACTTAGAAGATAAAACAATGAATCGCATATCCGATGCTTACTTATATTCTAGCATCCTAAACCCCAGAAAGTAATAGGGAAGAAAAGAAAAAAAAAAGAAAAAAAAGGAAGAAAGAGAGAAGGAAACAGAAGAACCTTCCTCGACTAAATATATTTTCCGATTCTAAATCGGATTGCTAACCATGAGTTCATGTTTATTTACTCTGTTTTTCTTTCAGTCCATCATCGGAAGCGGCTGAGAAGCGATCTCGAGAACGTTTGATGAAAATACAAAGTATGTTATCAACAGTTTAATCAGTTAATAGAAAGAATGCACACCCCACAGCAACACCTCCCACCATTACCACCTCCACCATATCGATTTCAGTGATGAATTTCAAATAGAAATATAATTCTTTGGGCCCATTAATTTTCATGCTTATTATTAACTGGTAGGTATTGGTAGATTCATAAGGGGCAGGAATGACTATTTGAAATATTGATGCTGTTCTTCATGATCATATATGGCTTTGTGGTAAGTAGCTTGCTTACGCAGTGCATGGTTCCGGGTTCAGTCCCACTGCGTGGCACCTTGGGCAAGTATCTTCTATTATAGCCTGTGTAAACAACATGATAAACGAGTTAGATACGTAAACATCGAGAGAAAAAATTGAAAACAGGAGAGTAAACACAGAGAAACCACCCTTCGTCAGTTGTCAGCTGCCTATCTACTCCTTATTTCGAATATATACCGTTATCACTTTAGTTGTTTCATTCATTTCACTGCGGGAAAAGTCATTCATTGTGTGTGTGTGTGTGTGTGTGTATGTGTGTGTGTACATATATAAGGATATATATATATATATATATATATATACACACACACGTAGACGTGGACACACTGAAACATGCAGACACAAGGAGACAACGCTACACACAAACACTCACAAACACATAAATATGGCGAATACATACAAACGTACACACACGTATATATACGAGGGACGTTCAATAAGTAATGCCTCTGACCCACTTGCAGTTGTTTGATCTAGCTGAAATATCTCTATAGAGTAAGTGGCAAATTACAGCTCTGAATTAATTGTGGTTTCTGGTTTAGAGGTGTTTGAACCGAGTCAAGTGTGAAATGGAGCCTGTTGAGTGTCGAGCAGGGATCCGGTTTTTGTATTTGAAAGGACGCACACCACGGGAGACTTTTGATGAAATGAAAGTAACTTATGGTGATGATGCCCCATCATATGACCTTGTAAAACGCTGGCATCATGAATTCAAACATGGTCGGAACTCTGTGGAAACAGCTCCCAGATCTGGTCGCCCCCTTCTGCCATTGATGAGGCATCTGTCCGTCAAGTTGAGGCTGCCATTTTGGAAGATCGACGCATAATTATTCGCCAAATAGCCCATGAGGTCAAGATTAGTACCGGGTCTGTGGAAACTATCATTCATGACCATTTGCATATACAAAAGGTGTCTGCCAGATGGATTCCCAGGTTGCTCACGCCTTTCCAGAAGCAAGAACGCGTCGAGTGCTCGAGGGTGAATTTGGAGATGTGCCAAGAAGATGAGTCAAAATTTTTCGAAAGACTGATTACACAGGATGAAACCTGGGTCCATCACGATGATCCAGAGACCAAAGCCCAGTCAATGCTGTGGAAGCACCGTGACTCACCCCCTCCAAAGAAGGCAAGGGTGCAGCCCTCTGCTGGCAAGGTCATGCTCACAGTCTTCTGGGACCAGGACGGAGTAGTGATGACAGATTTCCTGGCAAAGGGTACCACAATTGCTGGAGCCTATTATGCTTCACTTTTGAGGAAATTAAGAGAAGTTATCAAAATCAAGAGGCGGGGCAAGATCAGCAAAGGCATCCTCCTCCTGCAGGACAACGCTCCGGTCCACAACTCGCTTGTCGCCAGATCAGAAGCACAGTAGTATGGCTATGAACTCCTCCCCATCCCCCCTACTTTCCTGACCTTGCACCCTCTGATTTTCACCTCTTCCCAATCATGAAGTTGTTTTTGAAAGGAAAGCATTTCCCAGATGATGCAGCCTTGATTTCTGAAGTCACGCTGAGGTTGGAGGACCAAGCTGGGTTCTTCTACAAAAACGGTCTCCAGAGCCGCATCAAACGATGGGAGAAATGCGTAACTCTGGGTGGTTCCTATGTAGAAAAAGACTAATAACTGTGCCAAGTTTCGTTGCTCTACTGCTATGGGAAGTGGGTCAGAGGCATTACTTATTGAACTCCCCTCGTATATATATATATATATATATATATATATATATATATATTAATTTATATATACGCATACGTACATACACGCACATACGTGCAGACACACACATACATATATACATACATACATACACATACATACATACATACATACATACATACATACATACATACATACATACATACATACATACATACATATGCGTATACACATGCACACTGACACATACAAGCCCACAAACAAAAAGAATGCGGCTCCGATAACGCACAGTCAACGACTATTAAAGAAGTGGCAAGAAGCAACGAAAATATTAGAAAAAAATATATAAATGAGTGGAAATCGAACTGGCGTGTGTGCTAATTAACACGGCAATAAAACAAAAATGACTCCCCCGGACACATGTATATGTGTACATATATATGTATGTATGTGTGTGTATATATATGTGTGTCTGTGTTTCTGTGTGTGAATGTGTTTGTGCATCTGTGTGTGCATGCATATATATTCATATATATGTAGGTATGTGTATGTATGTATACATTTATATATATATATATATATATATATATATATATATATATATATATATATGTATATATATATATATGTATATATATGCATGTATATATATGCATGTATATATACATATTTATATCTACATATATATGTATGCAAATATATATATATAAATATGCATATATATATGTGTATATATTTATATATATATAAGTATATATATCTATCTATCTCTCTGTTTCTCTCTTTCCACCTCTCTCTCTCTCTCTCTTTGCCTCTCTCTCTCTCTCTCTGTATATATATATATATACATATTTTATATACGTGAAAGCTGTCTTCTTTACAACTTCGTCTTACTGCTTTTTATTCTGTCATAACTTTCTGTAATATATAGATTTTCTTTTGAATTCTTAGCCCGAAGAAAATAATTATGCTACGCATAATTGTTCAAAGAAGTACTTTCTTTGAAATTTAATATTCCTCTAATTTTTGAAAGTATTCTGAAAATGTATGACACACAAAAGAATTTAGAATTCTAGTTAACTTTAAATTGATTTAGGAACCATATTTTCAACAGACATTTAGAGCTTTTGATCCAAAATTTGAAGTAAAAGTATTACTGAAATAATCCTTCTGCAATGGGTGTTTGTAAATATACGAGCAGGAAAAAATTATTGTCTATAAATCTTCATTTTTACGTTGCAATTTACTGTGAGCGCACTAGTTAAATTGATTTAGGAACCATATTTTCAACAGACATTTAGAGCTTTTGATCCAAAATTTGAAGTAAAAGTATTACTGAAATAATTCTTCTGCAATGGGTGTTTGTAAATATACGAGCAGGAAAAAATTATTGTCTATAAATCTTCATTTTTACGTTGCAATTTACTGTGAGCGCACTCACACCCACGCACTTATGTATACGTGCGTACGTACAGTCATGCATGGCTACATACGTATATGTGTATATCGCCGTGATCACCGTGACCGACCAGGCTATCAGATGTTGCTACACATCGCTGGTCACAATGCGCTTCGCATTGTTTTAGTCTTCAAATGACGCCACCCCACTGGTTAAGCGAGCAGGCCAACAGAAGAAAGAGTGAGAGAAAGTTGCAGCGAAAGAGTACAGCAGGGATCGCCACCACCCGCTGCCGGAGCCTCGTGGAGCTTTAGGTGATTTCACTCAATAAACACTCACAACGCCCGGTCTGGGAATCGAAACCGCGATCCTACAACCGCGAGTCCGCTGCCCTAATCACTGAGCCATTGCGCCTCCACATATGTGTATATACATACATATATATATGTATGTTTGTATATATATATATGTATATGTATGTATATATGTATGTATGTATATATATATATGTATGTATGTATGAATGTATGTATGTGAGTGTGCATGTATGTGTGTATGTGTGAGTGTATATGCATTTCATTTGCTTCTGTCTTTGGACTGCAGCCATCTTAGGACACCACCTCTAAGGGTTTAATTGAACAAATCGATCACTGTACTTATATGTTTTGCTTTAGGGAAATAATAGAGAGAAAAATACTGCTAAGCTTTTTGTCAGGCACACTAACGATTCTGACAGCTCGCCGCCTTAATAATACTAATAACCCTTTCATTTAAAGGCAAAAGGCCTGACATTTTGGAGGAGTGGGGTCTTGTCGATTACATCAACCCTAGTGTTTTACTGGTTCTTCATTTATCGACCCCGAAAAACACGAAAGTCAAAGTCGACCTCGGCGGAATTTGAACACAGAACATCCAGCGTGCTAACGATTCTGCCAGTTCGTCGCCTAAAATTATTTATTCTTTTATTCTTTTACTTGTTTCAGTCTTTTGACTGCGGCCATGGTGGAGCACTGCCTTTAGACGAACAAATTGACCCGAAGACTTTGTAAGCCTAGTATTGATTCTATCGTTCTCTTTTGGCGAACCGCTAAGTTACGAGTACGTACCAACATCAGTTGTCAATCGATGGTGAGGTGACAAATACAGACACACAAGCACACACAAACACACACACACACACGCACACACACACACACACGCACACACACACAAACAAACATATATACGACGGACTTCTTTCAGTTTCTGATTTCTGTCTACCAAATCCACTCACAAGCAAACTACTTACCATACAGCCACTCCTGCGCCTACAGGAATAATAATAATAGTAGTAATAATAATAATAATAATAGTAATAATAATAATAATAATAATAATAATAATAATAATAATAATAATAATAACATCTTTATAATTTGCCATGGGACCAGCAACTTCAAAGCGAGGCACAAGTCTATTACAACGATTTAGCTTTGACAGGTACCCTATCTTACCGACACGGAAGGAGGAAAGACAAAGTTGACCTTAACAGGTATGCAACTCTGAGCATAAAGAGCCGAAAAAATGTCGCGAATTTAGTTTTTTCTATATGCTAACGATTCTCATAAATTTGAATTGGGAACTCGTGTCATAATGAATCTTCCTTTAGCCGATTATACAGCCATGAGCGCCAACTCTATTGAAGCGTTGCAGTTACTCTTTTGGTAGAGTTTTGTGATCTTCCAAGATTCCACCGCTCACCATCGATGTAAGAAGCGTCGTTGTCTCAGCTGAGTTCTTTCGCTGCATCTTCACAATCCACCATGCTTCAGTCTCCTGACTTAGCTGAATGGATGCTATGCCTTACCAAAGGGCAGTCCATAACTGTGCAGGGAACGGCCGTCACTCCGTCAGCTGTTTTCAGAATACCCGTTACAAATTTACAGCTTTATATACTCTTGTATATTTATGCTTCTTGTCTAAAATAGTTTCTAAATATAAGCTAAACTCATTAAAGCCATAATTAAACTAAGAATATTATAATTCTTTCCATTTTCATAACTCCAAAGGACTCTTTCATGAAATTTCTCCCTTTATAGGACTTGTTTTAATAGTATACTTGGAGAATACTGTAATATGAAATATATAACAAATGAATACAAAAGTCTGTATAGTATTAATATGAAATTTAAGGCAACGAACTGGCGAAATCGTTAGCACGCCGAGAAAAATGCTTAGCGATGTTTCGTCCGTCCTGAAGCGCTGAGTTCAAATCCTGCAAAAGTCGAAGTAAGTCCTGCTGATCACTTAGGTCGATTTAATCATTTTATTCCTTGCAATTGCTGACCTTGTTCCAACATTTGAAATCAATTATTTATATTGGATTTAAAATCTGTCTAAAAATGGGACAATGGGCGTTGATGGGTTAATAACACTCTACATGAAATATTTCTTATGACTAGGCACGTTAGTCTAGTGTTTATGTTAAGTTGATGCATCTAGTTATGACTGTGGCGAAGCGTGAATCTGTTGTTCAATATTGGAACGTCTAAACTGTGTGCATGTGTTCATCCTCACATGTTTTACATCTAGCGTAAAAAAAAAGTCTTTATGTACGCGCAACATGTTAATGTGCGTGCAAGAAATGAATGCGCGTACTAAAGTGTAGTATCCTAGAAGAGTAAACTGATTAAGAATTGTATTTATGATAGCGTTTGTAACACAAGTCATGAACGTATATTACATTACCGAATGTTTCCCTCTGAGAGATACACTTTGCTTAAGAGGTGCCCACAAGAGACAAAATAACGCTTACAATAATGACATTTGTCATTTAATCCCTGCCTCCAAAAAGATTCACACATCAAAAAATATATTTTGAAATGTTTCGTTCTTAACCAAACAGAAAAGTTTCCCTGTAATTCAAGCTTTCGTAAAATAAGTCATTGTATTTATTACATATTCAGAAACTAGAGTGCACAGCAAGACTTTTTCTGCATAAAGATAGCTAAAAATTATTATCAGTACTCACAACCGTTTTCAAAAGCCTCTGTTCTGTAAGTGAAAATAATATTGGTTGCATGATTTGATTAATCAGAATCCTCTTATTTTTCGGTGACCACCAAGCACGAAGACTGACTAAAACCTGAGTGTGTGTGTGTGTGTGTGTGTGTGTATGTGTGTGTGTGTGCGCACGCGCACCCGTGCGTATATGTATATATATATATATATATATGAGAGCGAGAGAGACAAACAGGTGTAAGATGGTGAAACATGAAAAGCAGCTTAAGACAGTGTGGTATATATTGAGATTTATTTATTTTGGACTATAATTTTACGTTTGAAAGTAGATTTCTTGGGCGACAACCATAAATTCACAGCAACATCGAAAAGTAAAGATAGATTGAAATTTCTTTATTAATCAAGAACGTCGTTAAAGCAACGGGAAATATGTGCAATGCCTGGAAATGCTTTAAGAAATTCACTGCTCAGCCTGATGGGAATTTTCTTCTCTTCTCTTATGTCGTAGTAAGGAATCTGAACAAGACCTAAAGGAGAAATCAAAAGACAGCAAAGGAGATAAAGGTAAATGTTTTGGAAACGCCGAGGAAGAGAAAATGGAGAAGAGAAAGTGAAAGAGAAGTAGAGAAAAATAGCAAGGAATACATAGAGAAGTAGGAGCGTGAATAGTGTATATGAGTTATTGTTTCACTGCTAATGTTGTATGTGAACACGCTTCTGTGACTTTTGCACCTTACAATTTCCTGCGATAAAAGATGACACAAAATTTGAAGAAACCGAATGAATACTAGCTTTGATATGCGAATCTATTGTTATCTTATATCGTCTTGGCATGAAAGGTCGGATAAACAGCACATTTTCAGCTCATATCGTGTATTGATGACCTTATAAATACTCTCTTCAATGTACATCAAGTTCTTTAGTGGTGGCGTAATGATTTCAAGAATGAACAGATATCCACGTTACTTCATGCGAAATTGATAATGCTATTCTATGATGCTCAGAACAGTTTTGTCGTATGATTGACCTAGTTGTCTAATGAAGCATCTTAATCTTCATCAGTAATATTCATTGAAGAATCTAGTGGAATGTTACATTATGTATAAGAAATAACTATACAAACCAAGTCGTGGTGTACATCTTAAGAATAACGTGTGAGCGTTAATAAGAGTAATACCTACAAACAAACACAAATAAGGGAATGAATATAAGAAAATTCGTAACATTCATTACCAAGTCAATTAATCAATGTTTAGTTATCTCATGGATATGGAGAAGGAAGCGAGTGCGGAACACCGAACTAAAAACGCTATAGCTGTTACTTCAGTCGCACTATGTTATGAGGCAAATCTTGTCGGCATCGATAAAATACGTGCCATTAATAAATTTACTGGTGCCTACTCGGTCGACTAAATTCTTCTATATAATTTAGCCTTATGACTGATACAACAACAACAACAGCAACAAAACTGCGTATACTTTTGTAGATGATGAAAGGAATTCCCGTAATACGAGAATCGCATCAGTTGACTGGATCATATCCGTAAAATACTAGACTTGTACCTAATCAAGATACAAATATTTATATAATGTGATAAATAGACTCAATAGCTTAGCGTAGTATTAACAGAATCGTTCTCTAGCTTGCATAAGTTCCATGTTCGTTTGTTTCCGACAGTTTTCGCTAATTTCAGATACTATCTGAAGTAGAAAATAAAGTCACACGAATTCTATATGGTTTCTTAATATTGGCTTCAAATTTCGGCACAAGGCCAGCAATTTCAGTGGAGGGGTAAGTTGATTACATCAAACCTAGTGCTCAGCTGGTACTTCTTTTATCAACCACGAAAGGATAAAAGACAAAGTCAACCTTGGCAGAATTTGAGCTCAGAACGCAAAGGCGGATGAAGTGCCGCTAAGCATTTTGCCCAACGTGCTAACGATTCTACCATCTAGCCGCCTTCTTTGATGTCGTAGTTTTCTCAGAAGTAATCATGAAATGGAAACAAAAGATGTAGCTATTAAGTCATAATAGTAATTTAATTGTGAAGGTGCATGGCTCAGTGGTTAGAGCGTAGGGCTTACGATCGTGCGGTTATGAGCTCGAATCCCGAACCGGGCTGAGTGTTGTGTTCTTGAGCAAGACACTTTATTTCACGTTGCTCCAGTTCACTCAGCTGCAGAAATGAGTTGCGACGTCACAGGTGCCAAGCTGTATTGGCCTTTGTCGTTCCCTTGGTAACACTGGTGGCGTGGAGAGAGGAGGCCGGTATGGATGGGTGACTGCTAGTCTTCCATAAACAACCTTGCCCGAACTTGTGCAGGGCGGGTAACTTTCTAGGTGCAATCCCATGCTCTGTGTCATGACCGAAGGGGGTTAAATCTTGAACCTATTATTCATAACACGTGTGTGAGTATGATGGTGGTGGGAACACATGTGTGACGGAATGATTTATATATTTGCTTTGCAAATCAAGAAGCCTGGAATTCGATCTGACTGCATGATATCCTAAAAACGTTTGTTCTTCAAGCGTATCCTTGAGTAACCCACGCAGCTGTTGCCTCAATAGGAAAGACATTATCACTTGTATGCCACACCAACGGCCCACTCCAATTTATAACAATTGAAACCCTGAGGCTTGCTCACTCGATGAGGTGTTTTTGATAAAGTCAGTGGTTTATAAAGCCAAGCTCTCACACCAATGCTGCAAATGTGGAAAAATAAAGCAAAAGTTACGCTGGTTTATGTGAAAGTAACTTTTAAAAAAAGCAAATCGCCAGTCTCACCGCCTTCTAAAACATGAGCAAAAATAAAGCCACAAAGTTGTGGCTATCCATATATAGGATCTGATGACCAACTGCACACCACATGCAATCATGTGGAGCATCGAGGAGCAATTCACACCATATGTACACGGATCAAACAAATGAGATACAGTCTAAGTGTTGTTGAAAGATGTCAAATCCTTTGTAGAACCAAGAACTCTATGGCTCTACTTAATTTCATATCCGAATTTTTTTTTTTTTTTTGTAAATCTAAACACATGGGTAACATGCTTTTATCGGAACACCAGCCTCTCCGGATTAGACATCTCGTATTTCGGGGGCTCTTCTCTGTTCTGTACAGTGCTGTACGGTTCAAAGATTTCTTGAGGAAAGAGTCCTAACAACAAAATATTAAAAATAAATTAATAGTAGAAAACATTGGCTTGCATTATTTCTTACAATTTACATTGTTTTGGATTCATGATAAATTAAAAATTTGATATATATATATATATATTTGAGAACATATTCTTCGTGGAAAATAGCG